>NW_007381207.1:0-488 GCF_000475195.1 Diaphorina citri | reverse complement strand
ATAATAATAATAATAATAATAATAATAATAATAAACCGAAAAATAAACAAATTGGGTAAGTACATAAGTATTTCTTTAACCACGATCGAATAAACTACGGGCTAAAAAATTCCCGTAGGGACGGACTCAGCTTGTTATATAATAGATTAGATGATGTGTTTCTTCAATGTTGACAGGTACAACTGCAGAAGGCGTTTATCATTTGGAAAAAGCCGGAATAAGAGCAGCCATCAATGGCGCTTTGGAAGCTGCTACTGAAAAATCAAAGGATCTGTCTTCAGTATGATTCAGAATATAATAAATGTATGTGGGCGCTATATTAAACCGAGAGACTATCGTTACAACGACAACTACGGTCGTCAGCATTTCATCGATACGAGAGTTTTTACTTTCTATTACTACAGTATAGCGAGCTATACTAGTAATGAAAGTATTACAATCGGTCCAAATTTTCAAAATCGGGAAATGGTTGGAAATATCCGTTTTGG
>NW_007381206.1:10816-15521 GCF_000475195.1 Diaphorina citri | reverse complement strand
TGCTTTTCAACACCATTTTCCACCAGCATTAGACAGCAATCAATGCCCCCAAATTTTAAAATGGTTACCCAGATATGGTCGTTTTGGATGACAATAAATAGGATGGTATAGTTGCCCAGAAAATCTCCAAAGTCAAAACTACCAGCAAACACCAGTCATTACAACGGAGAAATGTACTTGGATGAAACCCTTTTTTTATTTTCCATGGGACTGCAAAATATCTTTCGCTTCCGCTACCAACTATAAGAATCACATGCGTATACACTCGGGCGAGAAACCATACGTCTGTCAAGTGCGAGTAAGTCAATAAGGTTTATATGGCTATTTAGGTGAGGTTTTTTACCTATCGCATGAGGTTATGATTATTTAGGTGAGGTTATACGCAACATCCATCTTTTGAGGCAGTTACCCCTAAACCTAAGCCTCAGAGTGGGTTTTTTGTGTTTTTATCTTTGTTCCTCATCTGTTCTATTCTGTTTTGTTTCTCTATGGCAGGACTGTCAGAAGCGATTTACGGAGTATTCCTCCCTATACAAACACACCCTAGTCCATTCCGACATTCGGCCGTTCATTTGTGACCGGTGTCCGCGTTCCTATAGACAACTGTGCACGCTCAACGTGCACAAGAAAACCAACCATCGGGAGTCGAAGAACAAGAAGCCCTCCAACCGAGTAAGTAATCAACTAATCAGTATTCAATCATCCCTTACTTCTTACTATTCCTTCGTTCATTTTAGTAAATAGATTCACCAACCTATACCAATAAGCGCATAGAATTTCGGATCTGGAGGTGGATGGTTCGATTGCAAGTCATGACAACGTAAAATTTAGCACAATATTAATAATCTGGAAACGACATTTGTGACAAGCATTAACATAAGTAAGACTATTAAAATTCTCGTTTGTTTGTACGGATCAAATCTTGCAATTACTTATGGAGCCTGATTTCTTAGCTTAACTCCAAACACAAAAAGCCCACTCCGAGGCTTAGGTGTAGGGGCTGTACACTACTGTACAGCCCTAAAGGATGGGTTAAGCTACTACGAATCTACTTATGGAGCCACTTGTACTGAACTGATTGGCTTCACACTCATTGGGGAATGGTGCTTTAAATGTGGCTACATGATTGTGAGCAGTATATCCATAAACTGTAAAAATATACGAGACCTTGTTTAGAGTGCAGAGGTTAAAGGGATTACACTATCACAGCAGGATAAGCAAAGTATAATAGAATAGAATTCTGTTTCATTATTTCCCGTTCCATGTTTCAGAACAACATAGTAAAGCAGGAGTGTGTTCAGAAAATCAATAGCAACCCCACGACCAAGCTTCTAAACAATAACAGTATTGCTATTCTTGATACCTCAGGGAGTAGCAATAACAATGAGGAGAAATACTTCCTAATGGAACTGTCGATACCCAATGCGAAACTAGAAAATTAATAAGCAATACTAGTGCGAGACCTACCCCCGGGTCCACAAAGGGAATTTAAACTTGGTTAAGTTAAACTCTCGGACTGAGTAATATAATTAGTTGATTTAAAAAAATAGCCAATCAGATTGCTTAATCGAGATTAAAACTTGAACCAAGTTTAAACTTTGTGGACCAGGCCAGACCTTAGTATAGTATTTCTGATCTATTGCTAGCTACAAAGATGGAAAACCTGGCCAAGTGTGGAATTCTCAAGGTTAACTATTTACCCAACAAAAGCTTGAAATCTAGATGAATGGATTTTAAAGTCAGTAACCTCTGTAAAGTAACTTTTGTTGAAAAAATAATTGAAGACCGATCATCAATAAAAGTGCCAAAAAGTTCAAACTGAGATAATGAGGTTTTTCTTCCTGGTTTACCACGGGCACATACCACTACCCCCATCTATCGGGATTTTTATTTATTTATTTGGAACGTTGTGGAGCTTAGCGCGTTTTTCAGAGTATGTTCACTGGTACATAGTACGTGAATCCGTACCTAACTCAAATTTTATATTTTTGGCTCTTAGCACATTATTGATGATCGGTCTTCAATTGTAATAATGAATACCAGAGAGCTTCAAGGAGAAAGGAACCATCCATAAGGCAATTCCCCTTATGGATGGTTCCTTTCTGCTTGATGCTTACCAGCTATACATAGACCAATACAATTTCAATATCTTTTATGTATAACTTCTCTATACATTAATTAGATTTTTTGATCTACCTAGTAAAACCATTTTACCTAGTAAAACCATTGCTTTTTTTTCGCCCATTTTAAATTATATCTGTTTTAATGTAATTATTTTTGTAAAAAATTTATGTATAACTTCTCTATACATTAATTAGATTTTTTGATCTACCTAGTAAAACCATTTTACCTAGTAAAACCATTGCTTTTTTTTCACCCATTTTAAATTATATCTGTTTTAATGTAATTATTTTTGTAAAAAGTCTATTTAAAGGAACCTACCTAAGGAATGTTTAGAACATTTTGTAAATATTTTACTGTTGTATTTGAATTTTATTTATGAATAAGTAGAGATAAAATTATTGTAAACACTTGTCTGTATTACCTCTATTTAATTGAATCGTTCCCAAGAAGAACGGCCTATGTGATTTTTGCTACTTTTCAGGAGAGACATTTTAATACAGTGATGTGGAAATTTATCCCAGAATCATGTTTTCTTACACATAGGCCCTTTTACATGAAACCTTTCACTTCTTACTGTACTTAGAGGGATATTATAAAGAATATAAAGAAAAGTCTGTAAAGGATTCTGAATGTTAACAATGAACTTATTATTATTATTACTTTGCATGCAAAATTACAAGGACGGGACTTCTGAATTACTTAGTGAACTATTAGCATGCACTCATTATTTAAATTTCAAAGTATCTCTGAAAGCAGGAAAGTACACTGTAATGTTACAAAACAAAATATTGGGTAATCGGTTGACTTCCTAATTAGACAGTCAAAAATCACGCTCAACAGGTGTATCGCACGGGTCACACGGAACTGAAAGGGGACACCCTGTCCTAAGGCAAAATCATTACACATAGGCCGTTATTCTTCTGAAATTTTACTCAAATCTTCACGAAGTTGGTCGAAAAAAAACGACTTCCGATTTTCTCCCCCCAAAACTGATTAGTGCATTGAAACAAGGAGATCACAGAGGCCCCAACTAAAAAATAAAAAAAAAAAAATCGAAAATTTTCACATAGGCCGTTCTTCTTGGGAACGATTCAATTTTTGTTCATGAAACTTCTAATAGCCAGGACCACAATCTGAGGTCCAACTGGGATTAAACAGGAATGTTTAGAACATTTTGTAAATATTTTACTGTTGTATTTGAATTTTATTTATGAATAAGTAGAGATAAAATTATTGTAAACACTTTGTCTGTATTACCTCTATTTAATTTTTGTTCATGAAACTTCTAATAGCCAGGACTACAATCTGAGGTCCAACTGGGATTAAACTATCTGGTTGGTTAAAAAATTGGATATAGGCAAGTGTTTATGCAGTATAGTTATAATATTTATTATTAAATTTCTTCTTGTTAGAGTGCTGAAATAAAATGTGAAAAACAAAAAACACGTGTATCGTATACAAACAACTTTGTCATTTTCTTTAGACCTCAATGATCATTCAACTTGGGGGGTTTATTATTATTTTCAAAGGACAATGCAACCTGCAGCCGGATGGTGTTGAATACACAACTTCCTGACATCACAGAAGAAAAACAATGGTTATGCATAGCTGTTTTGGCATTCTAGACAGATGTAAAAATAATAATGGTTAAAAGATTTTAGGTGGCAGTGGCAGCAGACTATTGTTCCTCTCCACACTCCCTCTCTCTCTCTCCTGGTGGTTACATGGAAACGTACCTACATACTGTTCATTAATTTCATTGTCCTATACAATGTCATGTTCAGAGATCATGAATACGAAATCCAAACCAGAATTTTTTAAAAAATCAAATTTTTTGACGTTTTTAAGCTGTCACGGTACCTTTGTAAGTTCTAAAGTTAGCTTTCTATTCTGTGGACTCTTTCTGATTGAAGTTTGCAGGGTCCATTGCACTGATCATGCGGATTATCACCAAGTACCTGAGCCTATTTGACATGGGATGATGAACTTTCTTCCAAAGGATGCCCTGGATTTGAGGTTAGTGGGCTATTGGTACAAAAAGTTCATTCTTGCATCAGGTCTTAGTAGGATTTTCATGGGATTGAGCTATACCTAATATCTCATACACACTCAGGTTTTATCTGTGAAAGTCAGATAGGATTTTGGTACTTGTGTAGAAGTCATGTCCATGGAATATTGCTACCAAAGGAACTGGCACAAACAAGCAGTGACCAGTGTTATTATAGGGTTAGGTTAAACGCAAGAAGGAGTTTTCACAATTAGAGCAGTGATTAGTGTTATTATAGGGTTAGGTTAGATACAAAAAGGAGCTTTTCTTTTCCACGGACGTGACTTCTGCATAATTACCCCTATTGGTTATTTCTTTGTTAACAATGTACATGTTGAAAGTCAATATTTCAGTTTGAATTTGTTTTTAGGTTTCTCCAATCGGTTTGACTCCTGGATGTAAGTATGAACTTTTCCTTCAAGTATGACATCAATGTGTCCAGTCCATGGGTAATGTATTGATAGGAATAAGAATTTTCATCTACACCTTGTAGCAGAAAACCCTAGGTTCAAATCCTGGCCAAGACAGATTTTT
>NW_007381206.1:0-10363 GCF_000475195.1 Diaphorina citri | reverse complement strand
TCTGTCACTCCTTGTTGTTTTTCTTCTGTTGTCTGTTTTTTGTTAACAGTGTCATCTGTTACAGCTCCTCTGAGAAACGGATTCAATTATTTTCTTGTTATAAACAAGAAAACTAATTGAAATCCCCATTGTCTTATTTTTTGTTTTGTTTTATTGAGAGAGAATATAGCTCATCAGCTTATTTTCTGTGTGTGTGTGTGCATTAAAACAAAACACAAAATAATACAACTATACAAGGAAGAGAAAATGTATTTCCAAACAAAGCAAATCACTCTGATATCATCACAATATATTGGGGAGACACTTCAAACAATGGTCACTCCTTGTCAAGATTTGACAACAACGTGTTTCTGCATTATGTTGAAGCGACGCTGTGAAGAAGACACCAACATCAAGAAGAGAACCAGCTGGTTGCTAGCCCCAGGATGACGTCACAAGAAATTTCCAAGGATGTATTTTCCTATTGTACAGACACAAGTGATGCAAAAATACTTTCGGCTGCATACCAATTGTTTTTGAAGCCAGTTGCCCGGTTGAATATTTCTGTGCAAATCCCTGAGCTTAAAATCACAGGGAAAAGCTTGTCCAACTATGAAGTAATAGAAAAGATCAAGTACTGGGCACAGCCGGAAGAGTTTTCCAGCCTGAAAGTAACCAAGTCTACACTAGAGTTTGTACGTCTGGATGGAGAGATTGAGAACCGGTCTAAGCTGCTACCTGTATTGGCCAGATTAGATGGGAGGACAATCAAGTTATCAGGTGAGAAATATTCCTCTCTCCTTGTCTCATCTTTTATCTTCTCTTCTCTCCCTCTTCTCCTGAATATCCAGTGAAACAAATTCCTGAAAGGAACTACATCTTTGTACTTCACGTTTCATATTATTATTATTATTTCAGTTTCATCAGTTTCTTTTCCTTTCTCTTCTCCTCACACTCTCGCAATCGTTTGAGCCTGCTCTCCTTCTGTAAAAGTAGACATGCAATGACTTAATTACATTATGCACAATGCACTAGTATTTTAATGAACTCTTCCCTCGTGGTCATTTCAGGATTTGCGGACGGACTACGGGTCCGCGCTACAGAGGCCAAACCGGACTTCCCTACCCGACACGATTGGGACTCATATTTCCGAGATGCGAAGAATATGAACGAAATGAAACCAGGCGAGCGCCCGGATACAATCTATCTGTCAAATCTACCAGTCAAATGGTTTTCTACCAAGGCTAGACCCAACCAACCGAGTGAAGCGGTAAGACTTTTTTAAAACAAATATTGCTTTGATTTTTATTTTAGAACATACCTTTTTTATCTTGCTCGAATGAGACTAAAAAGTCCCTTCACCCCAGCAGTCTAAACAAGGTCTTGTGTATTTTATGGGTATAAGAACAGAATACAATACTTTTTGTTTACAAAAGACCTTGCTTAATTATTATTATTTTTTTTTTTAAGACACAAACCACAGGAAGAAAGAAAATGGTAGAATTTTATTTTCTTTACAGAAATTATTTTCATTTAAAAAAGAAAAAATGTTGTATAGAGAGAACTGTAAGAACGAAGGTTTTAACATCCCAAAATCGAAGAGAGAAGGAGGGGACAGATTAGGAGAAAGCCCAACGTTCCAAGAACGAACCTTATTTGTGTTGCGTTAAAGTTCGCTCTGGGCAGGAATCGAATCCGCGACCTAGGTCGAACGGACCTTTTTTTGTGCTCACGAGGGTGAATAGGTACATCCCGAACTCCAAGCACAGTAAAAAAAAAAAAAAAAAATCGAACCCGCCGGGAATCGAACCCAGGACCTCCGGCGTGCAAGCCTAGTATGATTCAGGTTACGGAGGCTACTTGACAAGGTATACTTTATTCTATTTTCTAGGTGTTAACCAACCTCAGTGGTGCAGTGGTTAGCACTGTGGACTTTGAATCTGGAGGTTGGTGGTTCGAGTCCAAGTCATGTCATAAAATTTAGCGTAGTATATTAAGCGGGGAACGACATTTGTGACAAGCATTTATGCTTAATACATGTTGTTTACAAAAGAATTAAATTTTTTACAACACAATTAATTTTTTCTTTTGTTTACAACAATTTTTTTTCCAGATGTTGCGTCGCGTGTTTCAAAACTATGGCGACATTCGCGAGGTGGACATACCCATCAACGATCCGTACAGGGCGCAAATGAAGCCCTACATCTCCGGAATGACCCTATTCTCGCACGCCCAGAGTTTGATATTTAAGACACAGTATAAAGGAATAAAAGAACATATGACACTTCCATTTATTTATATTTAACTTCATAATTATAATAATATAATAAAAAAAACATTGCCAAAAAGAACTCCATCTTAAAATTATATATTCAAATCCAAAAGTTGTTGTTTTGTTTTCTATTATTTTTTTTTAGGTTAGGAAAACTACCAGGCACGGATCATGTTACAATGTTTATACAAGTTGATATCATATCAGGGATGGATTACACAACAATCATCATGCTCAAAGCATCAAGAAAGACCAGTGGCGGAGCGTCCAAGTAGGGCGTGTATGGCGGCCATACACTCTAAATTTACTCAAATACCCTTAAATATTGACTTTCAATATTTATGAAGAAGCATGTGCGTAACTTATGTAGTAATGTGCATGGCGATGGAAATTAGTGCCCTACACGCCTTACACTTGACTTTAGACCACGCTATGCCACTGAGAAAGACTGTCCAAGTGTAAGGTGACATGAATATTTCCCTATTGTTCTCATTTGGGCATAAAAAAAGCCAAGAAGGTCAAAAATGTACCAGTCAGCTTGTCTTACATTTTTTTTTTTTTTTTCAATCCCACCCCTTTATATGTAAACAGGGAGGAAACTAGCCTGAAATTCCCTTTGGTAAAGAAATTCACAGTTACTCCAACATCAATTGTTCACATAGTACGTGCACTTTGTGAAGGCCATGGACGCTCTGCGGGGAATGAAACTGTTGCATGTGGATGGCGACAAGGCGTACTGTGCTAATGTAAAAGTAAGTGTAGAATATACTTTGTTTCAAGTAGTAAGAATGGTAAGTGCAGAATATACTTTGTTCTGTGGCGTGGTCACAACAACACAAAATTTATCTTACATAGAAACGCAGGCTCTCGTTTCCCCATAATTTCCATCTCAGATATAACACTTCCAAATTCTTGGCCAGCACCTGAGAGCTATGTCTAACTGATGAGTTCCAATAAGAACGAAACGCGTCTTAGGCTGCTCTCAGGTGTTGGGCTAACGTTCCAAATAGGAAGAATAGTAAGTGCAGAATGTACTTTGTTGTTTCGAGTACATAATTATATCATATAACTTTCTTGACTTGGCGGGGCGGAGCGCTACCGCGCTCCTTAATACATTTGATTTTCTCATGTTGAGTCGAAAGCGAAACCACTTACAACCTATAAGTGAAATGATTATCAAGGAGTCCATCCGCATTCTCCATCACCATGTCTACGCTATTTGAAAGAAAAATCGACTTAATTTTACATGTGTTTGAAAATTTTAAGAAAAAGGAAAAAGACGCCCCCCGCGAGAATTGTTGATTTCAAATTGAATGATGGTTTTGCTGTGAACTGCAACCAGCCACAGACTGGCAGCCGCTTTATTTGAATATATTTCAAACGTTTCTCTCTTCCCTCAGGTTGACTTTGACAAGACCAAGCACCTGAGCGAGAGCAGCATTCGGAAGCGTGCCATCGAGAGGGAGAAGCTGATAGCGAAGGAGAAGGAAAAGGAGGAGAAGCGCATAGCGGAGATGAAGGAAGAGGAGCGGCGCAAGCAGTTGGAACTGGAGGAGAGTCGAAAACAGGTAGGGGAAGAGTGGACAGGTGCCTGTACAAGATCGCATATGCTAAAAGGTAATATGGGGGGGGGGGGGGTGCAAAAAAAAACATGAGAATTCAGTAATAATAGTAACATTGCCACTTATGCTTCTAGACAGTTCATTTCGCACGGTTCAATAGGTTTCTGAGAAGTTCATTTCGCGATTCAATAGTTTTTAAGACGTTCATTTCGCGGTCAATAGGTTTCTAAGACGTTCATTTCGGGATCAATCTATACATCGTGAGACACAGATCATCCCCGGTGTCAGCAGCCACAACATCCTTTCTCTCACTGCAATACCTTGCTACATGTCTCACTTTCCAGTCTCACACACATGTAACAACATCGTCCACTGCACCCACAACCCCCCGGAGCATTAGTGAGTTCACTAGTGAACACCTACCTCCCCATACTACGAGAACGACACCTAATGGGGGACAGCGTAACCAACGAGAACATCAAAACACATAGCCAAGAAACAATCCACACAACAATTCGGTGAACGATGCAATCGAAGGTTACATGTTCCAACCGTGTTTCTCTCGGTACCAAATGTGGTTCCGACAGTCGACATGCTGAGGTGTCAGCTTCCAAGATCGACCCGAGCCACCCTTGCCCAACTCAGATCCGGCTGGTGGCAAAACTACTGCGCCAGCCTACATGGGCCAGAATAGATCCATCTGTGGCCTGATCGATGTCCACATGTCAGTGATCCACCGCTTCACGGACGTCCACCACTGTTCAACTTCCAGCTCCCCCCCATCCTGGGACAAACCCAGCCTCTATGGACCAACCATGTAGAGTGGCGCAGGCTCCTGGGGGGCCTGGAGACGGGAGATGTAGTCGCCAACCGTTAACAACAACACAACGAACGTTCGATTTTCCGATTGTCAAATAGGTTTCTAAGGACGATTCATTTCGCTGCGATTCAATAGATTTGCTTGCGAGAGCGTTCATTTCGCAAATTCAATAGGATTTCCAAGATCGACCCGAGCCACCCTTGCCCAACTCAGATCCGGCTGGTGCAAACTACTGCAGCACTACATGGCCAGAATAGATCCATCTGTGCCTGTGATCGATGTCCCAGGTGCAGTGGATCACCTCACGACGTCCACCACCTGTTCAACTGTCCAGACCTCCCAACCATCCTGGACCCAACAGCCTTATGGACCAACCCTGTAGAGGTGGCGCAGCTCCTGGGCCTGGAGACGGAGATGTAGTCGCCAACGTTAACAACAACAACAACAACGTTCATTTCGCGATTCAATAGGTTTCTAAGACGTTCATTTCGCGATTCAATAGATTTCTGAGACGTTCATTTCGCAATTCAATAGGTTTCTAAGACGTTCATTTCGCGATTCAATAGATTTCTGAGACGTTCATTTCGCAATTCAAAAGGTTTCTGAGACGTTCATTTCGCAATTCAATAGGTTTCTGAGACGTTCATTTCGCGATTCAATAGGTTTCTAAGACGTTCATTTCGCGGTTCAATCCTAGATTTCTGAGAAGTTCATTTCGCGATTCAATAGGTTTCTAAGACGTTCATTTCGCGATTCAATAGGTTTCTAAGACGTTCATTTCGCGATTCAATAGATTTCTGAGACGTTCATTTCGCAATTCAATAGGTTTCTGAGACGTTCATTTCGCGATTCAATAGGTTTCTGAGACGTTCATTCCGCGATTCAATAGGTTTCTGAGACGTTCATTCCGCGGTTCAATAGGTTTCTGAGACGTTCATTTCGCGGTTCAATAGGTTTCTGAGACGTTCATTTCGCGGTTCAATAGGTTTCTGAGACGTTCATTCCGCGGTTCAATAGGTTTCTGAGACGTTCATTTCGCGGCTCAATAGATTTCTGAGAAGTTCATTTCGCGATTCAATAGGTTTCTAAGACGTTCATTTCGCGATTCAATAGGTTTCTGAGACGTTCATTCCGCGGTTCAATAGGTTTCTGAGACGTTCATTTCGCGGTTCAATAGATTTCTGAGAAGTTCATTTCGCGATTCAATAGGTTTCTAAGACGTTCATTTCGCGATTCGATAGGTTTCTGAGACGTTCATTTCGCGATTCAATAGGTTTCTGAGACGTTCATTTCGCGATTCAATAGGTTTCTGAGACGTTCATTTTTCCTGCCTCGTAGTCTGGCGGTGGCGAAGTGATCAAGACGCTCGCCTGGTCAACAGGAGGGCGTGGGTTCAATCTCAGCCAAGGCATGGAATTTTATCCTCATTTATTTGAGAATTTGACCATGGAGCTCTAAGGGTTAGGTGGTAGAGAACGCCTAAGGCGTTAACCTCGCCTAGTGGTTGCCTTCCACTCAAGAGTCTATTAATATTATTATTTTATCTGAATTTTAATGTTTACTGTTACAGAAGGAGAGCAAGCTCGAACGATTAGTCTTCTAAGCGCAAGGCCTTGGGTTTGATTCCCGCCCGGGGCAAGCTTTATCTTAAAGGGGTAAGGTTCGTTCTTGGAATGGCTGGCTTTCTCCTATTCTCTCGTTTTCGACTTCGGGACGATGAGACCTCAGTAGTTGTAATTCCCCTTGTTAAAAACAAAATAACACTAACCATTTTCTATGTTTCTATATTTTTCAGGACACTAAGGAGTTGGAATTGAAAAGGGAAAAACGGTTGGCCAAATTGAAACTCAAGGGGGTTGAACTAAAGGTAAGAAAATGCTCTAGGTTCATCACGTAACTGCAGAGGTTAAGAACAGTTGAGCGTGGTGTGTGCCTAGATACACCGGCCGAACACGAAAAATATTTAAAATATGTCCAATAATTATAATCAGTACAAAATACTATAATTACGGAATAATATCTAAGGGCGTATTTATGGCTAATCCCTAGCTTCTACCTTGAAGGAAGGTACAACTACTGAGGTCTCATCGTCCCGAAGTCGAAAACGAGAGAATAGGAGAAAGCCAGCCATTCCAAGAACGAACCTTACCCCTTTAAGATAAAGCTTGCCCCGGGCGGGAATCAAACCCAAGGCCTTGCGCTTAGAAGACAGGCGTGCTATCAACCAACCTAACTAGGCTGGCAACAGCTTTGTTGGCAGCACGTCTACCTTGTAAGCGCCAGGTCGCGGGTTCGATTTCCACCGGGGCGGATTTCATCCTTACCAGATATGGTTAGTTCTCGGACCGGCTAGCTTTCTCCTATCCTGTCTTCCTTCTCTCTTCGATTATCCCTTTGAAAAATCCTTAGGAACACAGACAGAATTCACAAATGCATTAAATTAAAATTTATTTCATCTTCCCAAAAAATGAAAATGAAGTCATGAAATCTCATAAAACACCCAGGTAAAAAATTTCAGAGGGAAAAAAAGATATAAAGCAATGAAAATATTTAATTTCAAATTTTATCTCTTCAACTCACGAACTTGCGCGACTTTTGAAACTTTTTCCCCTTTGCTGGGGGAAACCTAACAAAGGTTGGGGCTTGGGTCGGAGGGGCCGCGGGCCCGGGGCTAATTCAGACAATGAGCCCCTCTCACCAACAATGATATTTGGGCCAGCTTTTAGTTAACTTGGATGTTAACACGTCTTTCTTGTAAGCGCCAGGTCGCTGGTTGGATTCCCGCCCGGGGTGGATTTTATAGGGTTTGTCCTCCGAACGGCTAGCTTTCTCCTATATTCTATACTTCTTCACTCTTCGCTTTCGGGACGATAAGACCTTGGCATTTACTGTTCCCTCTATCAAACGTGTTGGGAAAAAAACCTTTTAGGGGGTGCTGATTTCAGGCCCTGTAGAAAAGCCCCGGTTCGGGGCCAATCCCCCTCTCCCCCTGTGGACGCCCCTGGTTTGGGTTCCTGGTGCTGAAAGTTTTTCAGTGAATTCCTTGCGTTTTAATTTATAGCAAAACTTACACGGAGATATCAGGGAAACATCACATGTAATGCCGTAATAAAATTAAACAAGGATTCATAATATTATAATAATGGCGCAGACACAGAAATATAATATATTATCTAAATACATAAAAATAATAATAATATCTATAATATTAGAAAAATCATTAAAATCAACAACTTCTTTATTATAGGATAAAGAAAGTATTGAAATTTTGATTGTGTTAAGCATAAATGCTTGTCATTGTCACAAATGTCAGTACGCTGAATTTTATGACTTGGACTCGAACCACCAACCTCCAGATTCAAAGTCCACCGTGCTAACCACTGCACCACTGAAGTTGGTTCGAAAAAATTGATCGACATCGATTGGTTTTTGTTGGAAAAAGAAAAGTCCAAATTGTGGACTTGTTTTCTTTACTTAGTAGTTTAGTGTAGACGCGGCCTAATAAACTTAATGTTAAATGAAGAAAACGAAATCCTTCCTCTTCTTTTCTGTGAAAGACTATAAACTGCCCCGAAAACGGAGAAAAATCATAAAATTAAAAAGAATTTCGGAAATAAACTAAGAAGAGAATAAAGAAAAACGGCCTTCTCCTTTCTCTCCTCCTCTTCCTCTTCTTCTCCTCCTCCTCCTCCTCCTTCGTCGTCGTCTTTCCCTCTCATCCTTCATCTCCTCTTCTTCCTAGTCCTGTTTCTTTATATCCTTTTTTCTTATTATTTCCCTCTCCTCTCTTATTTTTTGGAAAAGCAAATGGAAAAAATTAATGGCGTGAAAAAATGATCCTCTGGAGAATTTGCCTGAAAAGAAAGAGAAGAAACGGAACAACATTAAAGCCTTTCGTATCTAAAATGTTGGAACAGATATTTATAATGAAGAAAAGTTTCAGTGAATGGCAAAAGTTCGAAGCCAGAATCTCAGAAGTTGTAACAGTGAAACTAAACAACAGATACATTAGACTCGTGTGGTCTGTGTCGTAGCCCGCCCACATCCCGTCGTATGTCCCTCATCAGATGGGCGAGAAGAGACACAGAAAGTAACCCGTTCAACTATTTTCATTTGCAATAGATTTGAACTCGAACCACCAACCTCCAGATACGAAGTCCTCCACTCTAAACTCTAACCACTACACAAACATATACAGGGTTGGTCCATAAGGCTGTTGGGTCCAGGATGGTTGGAAGGTCTGGACAGTTGAACAGGTGGTGGACGTCGTGAGGTGATCCACTGCACCTGGGACATCGATCAGGCACAGATGGATCTATTCTGGCCATGTAGTGCTGCAGTAGTTTGCACCAGCCGGATCTGAGTTGGGCAAGGGTGGCTCGGGTCGATCTTGGGAGTGACACCTCAGCCCTGTTGATGTCCGGGACCACATTGGTACCGAGAACACGGTTGGACATGTAACCTTCGATTGCATCGTTCACGATGTTGGTGTGGATGTTCTTGGCTATGTGTTTGATGTTCTCGTTGGTTACGCTGTCCCCCATTAGGTGTCGTTCTCGTAGTATGGGGAGGTAGGTGTTCACTAGTGACCTCCTAATGCTTCGGGGGGGTTGTGGTGCAGTGACGATGTTGTTACATGTGTGAGATGGAAGTAGACATGTAGCAAGGTATTGCAGTGAGAGAAGGATGTTGTGCTGCTGGACCGGGATGATCTGTGTCTCACGATGTAGATGATCCCGAAATGAACGTCTTAGAAACCTATTGAACCGCGAAATGAACGTCTTAGAAACCTATTGAATCGCGAAATGAACTTCTCAGAAACCTATTGAACCGCGAAATGAACGTCTCAGAAGCAATCAAACGTACACATTCTTATGAGACCGCGCAGAACGAAGCATTCCGAAGATTCGAGATGAATTTCAGAAACAATGTTTCAGGAAAATTTTGTATTTTTGAGGCAGATTCATCGGGAAGACAGCAAGTCTCGTCGATGAATCATTCATTGACTGAATGTCACTTTTATTTACTATCCCTCCTGAGATAAATCATCCTGCATTATTCAACTTCGTTCTGCGTGCGCTTCTTTCTGGATTTTCACCTGAATTGTTTCCGGATGTTCCGCCTGAATATGCTTCATCTTTGTGCTTAACCTTGAATTTTATCCCTCCTGAGATAAATCATCCTGCATTATTCAACTTCGTTCTGCGTGCGCTTCTTTCTGGATTTTCACCTGAATTGTTTCCGGATATTCCGCCTGAATATGCTTCATCTTTGTGCTTAATCTTGAACTCCACAGAGGATCTTCTTGTTCATGTTTTGCGCCTCCTTTTTGTTCAGTTTCATCAGTTTCTTTTCCTTTCTCTTCTCCTCACGCTCTCGCAATCGTTCGAGCTTGCTCTCCTTCTGTAAAAGTAAACATTAAAATTCAGATAAAATAATAATATTAATATTGAGTGGAAGGCAACCACTAGGCGAGGTTAACGCCTTAGGCGTTCTCTACCACCTAACCCTTAGAGCTCCATCATTGTGTGGTCAAATTCTCAAATAAATGAGGATAAAATTCTATGCCTCGGCTGGGATTGAACCCACGCCCTCCTGTTTACCAGGCGAGCGTCTTGACCACTTCGCCACCGCCAGACTACGAGGCAGGAAAAATGAACGTCTCAGAAACCTATTGAATCGCGAAATGAACGTCTCAGAAACCTATTGAATCGCGAAATGAACGTCTCA
>NW_007381205.1:0-15459 GCF_000475195.1 Diaphorina citri | reverse complement strand
CAAGTCTTTTATTAACACAGGACTCCAGTTTTCAAAGAGGGACCACCGAACCATGCAGGGACAAATCCTTTACAGATGCGTGTATATGAACTCTGTGATACCTCTGCAAGTCCTATAGTGAAAGTCGCTTCTCAATAGCTCAACAGCAGGGTTGAAAGGACAATACTAGGTGCTTAACTTCATCCATGGGATTAATTAAGCGGAAAATTATAGCTAAATAAATAGAATAGTTGTGGCTGTTGGAGTGCAGATCAGTGGCGTATGACGTTTATGAGTCTTTTTTCTTTTCTTTTTCTTCTTCTTTTTCTTCTTCTTCTTCCTCCTCTTTTTTGAGAGGTTTCATAGAGGAAACTGTAACTGCAAGGTCTTTAGGTCTTATCGTCCCGAAAGCGAAGAGAGAAGGGAGACGGAAAAGGCGAAAGCCATCCGTTCCGAGAACGAATCTTATCTGTTGAGGATAAAATCCGCCAAGGGCGAGATTCGAACCCCGACTTTCACCTCTTTTGGTGTATTAGCGCCTGTATTAAAACATCGAAAATCCAAGATGGCGTGGCAACGAAATCAGTTCGGTGTCCTAAAGGAAAATACAATTAAACATACTCGTATTAGATATACGAGTATACGTACAATACGTACATACCTAGGTACTACATAATCATCAGTGACTTATCAGAGGGAGCTTCGCGGCTGAAATATTTACATACCTCATTGAATTTCAATACAAGTTATACGGTCTGTGTATACAGGGGGGTCTATTGATAATTTCATACACATTGTCCACAACATACATACAGGGTGATACACATCAAGAGATCTTTTACTTTAAGGCCCGTTCCCATTTATTTTGTCGTTCGGAAAAAAATCGTGTCGTATGGAGTGGGAACACTCTCATTTAAATTACACTTCCTACAAAACATTCGTTAAAAATCGAATGAAACTGACAAGTGGAACGGGTCTTTACGTAAATGAAATTTGATAAGTAGGTAGGTAGGTATTTAAGTAATTTTCTTTTCCCTCTTGTATTTCACAGAATTAGTGGATGTGCCAAATTTCCCATTCACCCATTTATAGACTTGGCAAATACTCTATCTGCTACTATCTTTTGCAGAAGGTACCTAGGGTAAGTGTACCATTTATTCGCCCACCTAAAAAACGTACCATTTATTGGCCCACCTGCCCACATTTATTTATATAATTTTTGTTTTTATGACTACAATTTTTGAACAGCACTGGTTCGATAGCGGTCTTTAAGCCCTTTCTTTCAATGAAATTGGATCTTGAAAAAGTTCGTCCAGTTCAGACTTATGTGGCGTATGGTACAGGTGGGCCAATAAATGGTACGTTTTTTAGGTGGGCGAATAAATGGTACACTTACCCTAGGTACCTTCTGCAAAAGATAGTAGCAGATAGAGTATTTGCCAAGTCTATAAATGGGTGAATGGGAAATTTGGCACATCCACTAATTCTGTGAAATACAAGAGGGAAAAGAAAATTACTTAAATACCTACCTACCTACTTATCAAATTTCATTTACGTAAAGACCCGTTCCACTTGTCAGTTTCATTCGATTTTTAACGAATGTTTTGTAGGAAGTGTAATTTAAATGAGAGTGTTCCCACTCCATACGACACGATTTTTTTCCGAACGACAAAATAAATGGGAACGGGCCTTAAAGTAAAAGATCTCTTGATGTGTATCACCCTGTATGTATATTGTGGACAATGTGTATGAAATTATCAATAGACCCCCCTGTATACACAGACCGTATAACTTGTATTGAAATTCAATGAGGTATGTAAATATTTCAGCCGCGAAGCTCCCTCTGATAAGTCACTGATGATTATGTAGTACCTAGGTATGTACGTATTGTACGTATACTCGTATATCTAATACGAGTATGTTTAATTGTATTTCCTTTAGGACACCGAACTGATTTCGTTGCCACGCCATCTTGGATTTTCTATGTTTTAGTACAGGCACTACCACGCCAAAAGAGTTGAAAGTGGCGGTTTCGATTCCCGCCCTTGGAGAATTTTATCCTCAAAAGATAAGATTCGTTCTCGGAACGGATGGCTTTCGCCTTTTCCGTCTCCCTTCTCTCTTCGCTTTCGGGACGATAAGACCTAAAGACCTTGCAGTTACAGTTTCCTCTATGAAACCCCATCAAAAAAGAGGAGGAAGAAGAAGAAGAAGAAGAAAAAGAAAAGAAAAAAGACTCATAAACGTCATACGCCACTGATCTGCACTCCGTATCATTCATGAGAAACATAAGAATTATAAGATACTTACCCATAGTCCCAAAAGATACACAACGCCCTGGAAGAACGAAAGGGACATGAAATAATATTGTTTATATTTGCTTTGTTTGTATTTATATTTATTTCATTTAATATTATTTTAACTAGGCTTCAATATTAGTATTTGCAGTGTATTATTTAATACATCTAATACCTACCTAACATTTACATTTCAATTTGTTCAAATATTTTGCCATGATCTGTTTGGATAGAGCTATGATATCATGATTATGTCTGTGTTAGATGTCTAATAGTTGTCTAGGTCTATCAGTAAGGTGTGCACATTTTAGATTACACTTATTAGTGTGTTGTTGGAAGACATTATATTGTTCTGATGCTCTCAGCCAATAGGAAGACAGGATGCGTGCGCAGTCTATTGATTCCAAACAACTTGCTGAGAGATTGTTTTTTTCCGCGCACACCTCCAGTGCTTATCATACCCAGAACACACCTAACACGTGTCTCGGGGAAATATGATGGATGATATTGTTTTCTAGGAGCGCTTACATTTCCACCCGTGTGTAGTATTTACCGGGGAAATTTAGCGCTCAGTGACGAAGAGTGGGTAGGAAATAGGAATTCACACGAATGTACCAAGCCTTTTGCACGTCTAACATTTTTTTCACAGCTACAATAAATAAAGGAATTTTAATTGTGTTAAGCATAAATGCTTGTCATCAATGTCGTTCCCTGCTTAATGCACCACGCTAAATTTTATGACTTGACTTGGGCTCGAACCACCAACCCTCAGATCCGAAGTCCACCGCGCTAACCACTACACCACTGAGGTTGGTCAATAAATAGGTAAATTGTGGCCTCAGAAAACACCACTTTGAATGGAACATTGGAACAGTTTCCAATGGATAGTGATGTAAATAAGCAACGGTGAGTGACCATGGCGTGCTGTTGGCTTTTCACTCAAGAAAAGCAAAAAAAATTCCTTCATTGTTACTTAAGGGTTAGCTACTCCTGCCATTGACTATAAACATGAGCTAGCGCCGATAAAGTGGCTAATAAAAAAGGTATTTTTTCTTTATTTTGCCATCACCGATCGGCTAAAGCCGATATAACAACACCACCACCACCACCAACAAAATCGTCAATATCGAAACGAAGAGATACTCAAATTATAAGAACATCGTACTCTCATACCCGCCAGTAATCATAAGAAGAAAAACAGTAATTAGAAGAACCTAATACTCCCATCACATAGTCTACCTCGTGCGTTATGCTACTATGGAACACGAAAACAGTTATTCAATGCTTGATTGACATCGGACAATGAAATATGCATGAGGCGTGCGGTCAGCTTTTGGTTCGATCACCGGACATCCTGACTGGGAGGCCGACACAATACCCGTGATGAGCTATAGTATGGGGACGGGGGGACTTTTCATATAATAGTCACTATTGTGTGCGATATGACAAGTGTGTTAAGAGGGTTGAATAACGGAGGGGACTTTGATGTACCGTACGCATAGGAATATGTTTATTAATGAGTACCTACCGATGTAGGTACCTAGTATCCTAGTGCTTTATTTATTAGGCTATCAGCTTAGAACAAGATGTCACATTATGCTTGGCAGTTACCCTTGGCAGAAGAACATACGAGTAAGTATACAATACGTATTCTTCTGTTCTGTACAGTCAGCCTTCTAGAATCTCAACAATAGTTAACAAGTATCTGGTAAATACCTATGTACCTATTAAATTAAACTATTACTTATACATAGCTATATAATATTAATATTCTATGATTATCATTGTGTAAGTGTGCTCCGCTCATCTACGTGTTAAAGGGCGTTACTGAAACCTGGGCAAACCTCCCGAAACTTTGGAGCAAAGTGCAAACTTATGAGCACTGAAAGAAAATGACACAATACCCGTGATGAGCTATAGTATGGGGACGGGGGGACTTTTCATATAATAGTCACTATTGTGTGCGATATGACAAGTGTGTTGAGAGGGTTGAATAACGGAGGGGACTTTGATGTACCGTACGCGTAGGAATATGTTTATTAATGAGTACCGATGTAGGTACCTAGTATCCTAGTGCTTTATTTAGGCTATCAGCTTAGAACAAGATGTCACATTATGCTTGGCAGTTACCCTTGGCAGAAGAACATACGAGTAAGTACCTACAATACACAGCTGCTTATACTGCCTGGAGAGTGCCTATAGACTTGGTTGTCTTGCTTCAAAGCTTAAAGAATAAACTTGAAATATGCAAGATTTTGAGAAGAACCGTATGAGTTCAGTGTGCAATTATAGTAGTCTTGCAAGACGGAGATCTCAGGTTCAATTCCCGAATGTATTCTTCTGTTCTGTACAATCAGCCTTCTAGAATCTCAACAATAGTTAACAAGTATTTGGTACCTACCTATGCATATTAAATTAAACTATTACTTATACATGGCTATGTAATATTAATATTCTATGATTATCATTGTGTAAGTGTGCTCCGCTCATCTACGTGTTAAAGGGCGTTACTGAAACCCGGGCAAACCTCCCAAAACTTTGGAGCAAAGTGCAAACTTATGAACACTGAAAGATCTCCTGGAGTCATTTATCTACCGCTAGACAATGGCTGACATCTTGCAATCCTTTTAGAACACCATCAGCGGGAAAATCCTCCCTGGAAATCATTTTAATAGAATCATTAGGGAGGAAGGTGCGTTAGTCCATTATCAGCACATGATGTAAAGGAGAGACAAAAGCGAGCAAAAAAGAGCATACAACACAAAATTTGACTGTTTTAAACATTTAATATCAAACAGAGAGATAGAGAGAGAGAGCGTAAATATTGACGCTTGACAAAGAAATACAAAGTAAAGCAGAAGCATTAATATTGATATTGCCAAAGTAAACTTGCTCGTTCTGCATACCGTCAAAAAAATGAAAATTTCAAGATAGATAGGAAGGTAGGAACCTACATACATTGCAAAAAAATAGTATACCTAATACCTAACTGCGGATGACACACTTCATGGATCCAACCTACATGGATTAAATACAAGCATCTACATTGGATCTACATGGAAATGTGCCTAAAAAATCCGAATCATTAGGGAGGAAGGTGCGTTAGTCCATCATCAGCACATGATGGAGAGGAGAGACAAAAGCGAGCAAAAAAGAGCATACAACACAAAATTTGACTGTTTTAAACATTTAATATCAAACAGAGAGATAGAGAGAGAGAGCGTAAATATTGACGCTTGACAAAGAAATACAAAGTAAAGCAGAAGCATTAATATTGATATTGCCAAAGTAAACTTGCTCGTTCTGCATACCGTCAAAAAATGAAAATTTCAAGATAGATAGGAACCTACATACATTGCAAAAAAATAGTATACCTAATACCTAACTGCGGATAACACACTTCATGGATCCAACCTACATGGATTAAATACAAGCATCTACATTGGATCTACATTTTCAAACAAACCAAGTCCAAAGCACTACCGGTTTCTCCAGTGCTGATCTTGGCGTTTCGTTTGATCAAAGGATGTTCACTTTATCCAATAGATATTCTTCTAACCTAACATACCTATCTTCCAAATATTTAATGCCTAATATTTTAACTTGTAAACAATCACATCTACATTGCATCCGTGTGTAATACGACGAAAAGCATTCTACCCTTTCAGTGATGAATAATTCAATTCCCTTAGATACAACTTGTATAAAATTCTCATTATCTTCCAAATATTTAATGCCTAATATTTTAACTTGTAAACAATCACATCTTCATTGCATCCGTGTGTAATACGACGAAAAGCATTCTACCCTTTCAGTGATGAATATTCCCTTAGATACAACTTGTATAAAATTCTCATTTAAGTGATTTACATAATGCTCTGTCTTTGATCCAGGAATCTTTTGATCCAGGAAAAGTACGGATAGGCGATAAAACAGATACAATAGCCTTCGTTAAGGTATCAGCAAACCAAATGGTCTCAATATCCACTATGTCTGCAAGTTGACTTGAAAACATGCAGCCTGGACTACACAAATAGATACCACTCTGCATAACACACAACACAACAATCAGAATGATTACCTTCAGATACCTACAATATCAGACCAAAAGTAAATAATGAAATGGACATTATACCTAATAGTTGATAAAATTCTTATATGTATCATTCATGAGAAACATAAGAATTATAAGATAGTTACCCATAGTCCCAAGATACACAACGCCCTGGAAGAACGAAAGGGACATGAAATAATATTGTTTATATTTGCTTTGTTTGTATTTATATTTATTTCATTTAATATTATTTTAACTAGGCTTCAATATTAGTATTTGCAGTGTATTATTTAATACATCTAATACCTACCTAACATTTACATTTCAATTTGTTCAAATATTTTGCCATGATCTGTTTGGATAGAGCTATGATATCATGATTATGTCTGTGTTAGATGTCTATAGTTGTCTAGGTCTAACAGTAAGGTGTGCACATTTTAGATTACACTTGTTAGTGTGTTGTTGGAAGACATTATATTGTTCTGTTGATTTCAACTGCCATTGGGGGAAAAAGACAGTTTGCCTTTGACAAAGTACGTATTATATCTTTGAGTGGGAGTTTTGTCACATCCACTAATCTCTCTGCATACCTACTTTATAGTCTATTAGTCTCCCAATGGGTCACAGAATTTGCTTGTTAAAATGAGTAATTAATGGTATTGTTCAAATATTTTGCCATGATCTGTTTGGATAGAGCTATGATATCATGATTATGTCTGTGTTAGATGTCTAATAGTTGTCTAGGTCTAACAGTAAGGTGTGCACATTTTAGATTACACTTATTAATGTGTTGTTGGAAGACATTATATTGTTCTGTTGATTTTAACTGCCATTGGAGGAAAATGACAGTTTGCCTTTGACAAAAGCACGTATATCTTTGAGTGGGAGTTTTGTCACATCCACTAATCTCCTAGTTTTGTTAGTAATTCTACCGATTCTGCCACAACAACGCTTGAGTTTCATGTGGGACATGAATCCTACCGTAAGAGCGATTCTGGTGAAATTGATTCTGTACGCAAAAGGTTAACTGCCATTGGAGGAAAATGACAGTTTGCCTTTGACAAAAGTACGTATATCTTTGAGTGGGAGTTTTGTCACATCCACTAATCTCCTAGTTTTGTTAGTAATTCTACTGATTCTGCATACCTACTTTATAGTGTTCCAATGGGTCACAGAATTTGCTTATTAAAATGAGTAATTAATGGTATTGTTTGTATTAACTTGTGTGTGACCCAAGTGCTTCTAGGTGTTTTGAGAGCACATGTATCTTGTTACTTGTTATCTATAGGTATCTATTATATACCCGGACACCCCATTTTACTAAGGACACGGTTCAATCAAGCGCTTCAATGTGTCCAGTTGCAATGGTAATAATTCCATTGAAATATCAAATGCATTTTTCAATTTCCAACGTGTGATATTTTATGATATTAGAGAAATAGGTACCTAATAAGTATAATTTGTGTCAGCACATGTATCTTGTTACTTGTTATCTATAGGTATCTATTATATACCCGGACACCCCATTTTACTAAGGACACGGTTCAATCAAGCGGTTCAATGTGTCCAGTTGCAATGATAATAATTCCATTGAAATATCAAATGCATTTTCCAATTTCCAACGTGTGATATTTTATGATAGAGAAATAATAAGTAATATAATTTGTGTCTATTACTAAATTAACTAGTTTACACATCAAGAATGGGAAGAAAAACAAAGATTAAACATTATTTCTCGAAGTCGAAAGGTATTAAAAATTGAAAGCTTAAAAAAGTCTGGTAAATAACTAGGTAGGTACCTAACATACGCCCATCTTCGGCAAATGAGAAGAAGAAGAAAAAGAAAAAGAGGAGGAGAGAAGAAAAAACAGACAATAGTAAAGTTAAAAATTGAAAGCTTAAAAAAGTCTGGTAAATAACTAGGTAGGTACCTAACATACGCCCATCTTCGGCAAATGAGAAGAAGAAGAAGAAGAAAAAGAAAAAGAGGAGGAGAGAAGAAAAAACAGACAATAGTAAAAAGAATACAAAAGGTACAAATGAGCGAACAATAATGAGCAAGGAAAAGAAAATTTACAGGAGGACAATAAGAACTCAACGAAGGCAACTTTAGAGGAGACTAGACGGCTAAAAGGAATGGATGTGCCAAAAGAGGAAGGGTAAGGGGTGTAAGCGGGGCTTTGCAATAGTAAAGAGGAAGAAAGGGAAGAAAAACAAAGATTAAACATTATTTCTCGAAGTCGAAAGGTATTAAAAATTGAAAGCTTAAAAAAGTCTGGTAAATAGCTAGGTAGGTATACCTAACATACGCCCGTCTTCGGCAAATGAGAAGAAGAAAAAGAGGATGAGAGAAGAAAAAATAGACAATAGTAAAAAGAATAC
Source organism: Diaphorina citri (assembly GCF_000475195.1). Taxonomy (NCBI): domain Eukaryota; kingdom Metazoa; phylum Arthropoda; class Insecta; order Hemiptera; family Psyllidae; genus Diaphorina; species Diaphorina citri. The sequence goes on along the minus strand of NW_007381205.1, from coordinate 6,747 downwards.
AAAAGGTACAAATGATGGCACAATAATGAGCAAGGAAAAGAAAATTTACAGGAGGACAATTAAGAACTCAACGAAGGCAACTTTAGAGGAGACTAGACGGCTAAAAGGAATGGATGTGCCAAAAGAGGGAGGTAAGGGGTGTAAGCGGGGCTTTGCAATAGTAAAGAGCCCTATAGACTTGGTTGTCTTGCTTCAAAGCTTAAAGAATAAACTTGAAATATGCAAGATTTTGAGAAGAACCGTATGAGTTCAGTGTGTAATTATAGTAGTCTTGCAAGACGGATATCTCAGGTTCAATTCCCGAATGTATTCTTCTGAAGATCTGTCATTGTCACTAGGTATATTTTTTGTTAGATTTCAGAAGTAGCATTTCAGAAACAAAGAAAATGCTAAAAAGGCCTACATCAGGCTATAGGACAAGACGTATAACCAACAGCGCCATCACGACATACCTTGGTAACAAACATACAATTTACTAGACGAAACTTTCATTCAATGAAGATCTGTCATTGTCACTAGATATATTTTTGTTAGATTTCAGAAGTAGCATTTCAGAACCAAAGAAAATGCTAAAAAGGCCTACAGGCTATAATAGGACAAGACGTATAACCTCAATTACGGGCAGAGAACCAAAGACGGAAACTACTCCACCCACAATCCAGCGTCAGTCAATAACCCGTAAATTTAGCTCCTTTTCCGGTAGCTTGGAACTTCAGATCCCTGTCCAAAGTCCATGTTACATACTATCAAGTAATCAAGTTATAAAAAATTAATTACTAACAATTAAACCAACACGTGTCAAAAGTACCCATCCCTTAGTTTCACCAGGAATACCTCCCTCCACACTGGAATCCCTTAGTTTCACCATCAGGTATACCTAACTCCCTCCACTTTTGAAGTAGTGACCATCAACTTTCCCATACTATATAAAGGTATAATGCACCGAGCAAAAATTAATTACTAACAATTAAACCAACACGTGTCAAAAGTACCCATCCCTTAGTTTCACCAGGAATACCTCCCTCCACACTGGAATACCTTAGTTTCACCATCAGGTATATACCTAACTCCCTCCACTTTTAGTGACCATCAACTTTCCCATACTATGAAGGTATAATGCACCGAGCTTTTTGTTTGTCGTGTGACGTCATGAATAGGATGAGTACACCGGAAGTTGTAATTATGCACAATGAGGATGCACTATTGGACTTGCATTTGAGAAAATGAAAATTATGACAAGCTCTTTTCTGTCCAGTATAAGCTTGAATTATAAGTTGATTGAACTTAATAGTATCCATGGGCAAATTAATGTCATGAAAGTGCACGACAAAAGTCTAGGAGATAAAGGTATAATTTAAGATATTCTAGAGATAAGGTCGAGGAAGACTTGAGAGAAAAGGGATGGAGAAGGAAGAAGCATTAGATAAGAGGGTAAAGTATGAATTGGTAGGATAAAGGAGAGTAGCGCCGATCGCGAATAAAATTGGATAAAGGAGCAGTAAACGAAGAAGATATTCTAGAATGGTTGCTGCTAAACACATTGGTCAGAACCTATCCAAAACATGTATCAGTAGGTACAAATAAAGGAAGGAATATTAAATGTGTGTTAGCGAATGCTTGTCAAACATGTCCTTCTTCGATTATTACACGACAAATTTTATGACTTAATTTCGACTCGAACTACCAACCTCCAGGCCCGAGGTCCACGGTGCTAACCACTACACCACCTGTTTTTTAGGTATTATTTTAGGTTACCTACTTTTTATAGGGATGTGTGAAAAGCTGAGACACTTCAGAAGAGATCTAGAACCTATTTTATCTCCCACGATGAGCATGCCGCTGAATAGTTAATTTTAATTAACTTAATAATAGGTAGATCCGAAAAACAGAAGATAGATAACAACTATAGAAGTCTACAATCCCGGGCAGAATAGCTATGCAAGGGAGAGAATTGATAGAATGGACCGATCTAATTAGCACCTCATGATAGCAACGTCGGTGCCTTTGTGTCGGCAGAAGAAAGAGGGCTCATTTGAATTTTATGATTTGTTGGTTTCCGACCACTAATAGACCTAATAGTCAAATATAGTTCCATAAACCCAAACACTGAGCAATATACCACCGAAGTGTTTGTTGTTTTGGTGAGAGTGATGAGGGAATGAATTGCCCGCGCCGGAATAGTGAAAGTGTTCTGACACCCGTGCTAGAAATAATGCGCGGGGTTTTTATAAGAGGTTAAACCTCACTCTATAACGGCTGAGGTGTTTAGTGACGGGGATTTTCCCAACCATAACAACCATTCGGTGGCAAGCTTCCTATTTACTGACATTTCTCTATCTAGACCTAGAGGAACTTTTGGAATACATACCTACGTATTCATGCTAAAAAGAAAATTCTATATCCATTGTTATGTTTATTTTGATGTTTTGGTGAGAGTGATGAGGGAATGAATTGCCCGCGCCGGAATAGTGAAAGTGTTCTGACACCCGTGCTAGAAATAATGCGCGGGGATTTTATAAGAGGTTAAACCTCACTGTATAACGGCTGAGGTGTTTAGTGACAGGGATTTTCCCAACCATAACAACCATTCGGTGGCAAGCTTCCCATTTACTGACATTTCTCTATCTAGAGGAACTTTTGGAATACCTACATACGTATTCATACTAAAAAGAAAATTCTATATCCATTGTTATGTTTATTTTGTTTGGATCGGTACTCTTTTTAGTAGACTTGAGAACATTTATTAATTTTCTCCTCAATCAAAAGGATAGGACACATCATTTCTTATGGTCAAGTCTTTACAACCTTTTCCGAATCCCATCAAGGGGCGTATCCAAGATGCAATATTGATCCTCTCTTCCGGATTTGATGTGCTAAATTTTATTACCTCAATGACCTAATAATAGAATGGGACCAGACGTATCCAACATGCAATATTTATCCTCTCTTCCGGATTTGATGTGCTAAATTTTATTACCTCAATGACCTAATAATAGAATGGGACCATGGGTAACATGTACATTGTACAATATCCATAATAGCTATAAATAAATGCCAACAATAACAATTACCGAATAACAAACAACTATTGAACAAACAGTTTCATTGACATGTACAATATCCATAATAGCTATAAATAAATGCCAACAATAACAATTACCGAATAACAAACAACTATTGAACAAACAGTTTTATTGACAAAGAAATCATATTGTAAACACGAAAAGAGATTATATTAGAAATGACTTTTCGAAAAAAAATTTCCTCCGAAAGCATTGAGAACAAATTGGGTGCTGTAAAGGATACCCCCTGATGTGAAATTAATACAGGGTGACAACCATTTCACTGACAAGGAGACTAGTGATTTTCACTAAATTGAGAGGACAGTTGTATGATATCCAAATCATGTCACGAAATATGGTCCACCCAGTTGTTTCCCAATATTTGGTGTTCGGTCCATTGATCCAGGTGTTTACAATGAAAATCGTGTCCTATATTTGTGTTCCGTCTCTATTGTCCCCCCGAACTCTCTCTACAGCGGAAGTGACTTGAATCTACAAGGTGCTAAAATACCTCCCCCTCCCTCTCACTTTAATGTCACAATGGGGGCTTTTGTTGGTTGAGATTTGTTAAAATGTTTTGGGCACATTCTCAATGGTGTTTGCATTTGGTCTCACGCTTTGGCTCAGGACTTTCCTAATCTGAGATGATGAATTGGAATTCTTAATCCGTTTCTACCCAGATTCTCCAAAGGCTTACAAAAGTCTTCCTGTTAAAGGAAGAAGTAAAGAAAGAATACTTTCAAATATAGCCGGTCATCGATTGAGTCTGTAGTCGGAGTTTGTTTTGATCTTCTTCTGACGAGGTGATGGATTCCGCGATAATCCAAGATTATCAAAACATTTATCTGAAATCTTGGCACAACAGGTGTGTGGGATTATTTGGTTTGTGCTGTATTGGAATCATTCAAAAGGAACAGCGCCATCACGACATACCTTGGTAACAAACATACAATTTACTAGACGAAACTTTCATTCAATGAAGATCTGTCATTGTCACTAGGTATATTTTTTGTTAGATTTCAGAAGTAGCATTTCAGAAACAAAGAAAATGCTAAAAAGGCCTACAGGCTATAGGACAAGACGTATAAAATCTATTATGGGCAGAGAACCAAAGACGGAAACTACTCTACCCACAATCCAGCGTCAGTCAATAACCCGTAAATTTAGCTCCTTTTCCGGTAGCTTGGAACTTCAGATCCCTGTCCAAAGTCCATGTTACATACTATCAAGTAATCAAGTTATAAAAAATTAATTACTAACAATTAAACCAACACGTGTCAAAAGTACCCATCCCTTAGTTTCACCAGGAATACCTCCCTCCACACTGGAATCCCTTAGTTTCACCAGGTATACCTGACTCCCTCCTCTCTGGCAATAGTGACCATCAACTTTCCCATACTATAAAACACCGAGCTTTTTGTTTGCAGTGTGACGTCACTAAAAGGATGAGTACACCGGAAGTTGTAATTATGCACAATGAGGATGCACTATTGGACTTGCATTAGAGAAAATGAAAATTATGACAAGCTATTTTACCGTCCAGTAAAAGCTTGAATTATAAGTTGATTGAACTTAATAGTATCCATTGGCAAATTAATGTCATGAAAGTGCACGATAAAAGTCTAGGAGATAAAGGTATAATTTAAGATATTCTAGAGATAAGGTCGAGGAAGACTTGAGAGAAAAGGGAGGGAGAAGGAAGAAGCATTAGATAAGAAGGTAAAGTACCTATGGATTGGTAGGATAAAGGAGAGTAGCGCCGATCGCGAATAAAATTGGATAAAGGAGCAGTAAATGAAGAAGATATTCTAGAATGGTTGCTGCTAAACACATTGGTCAAAACCTATCCAAAACATGTATCAGTAGGTACAGCACTCAATAATAATGATATTCAGAATGTTCTAGTAATTCACAAGTGTATCTTCAAAACCACAAACTCCTAATGCATTTCCCATTTTTGTTTGTCGTGTGACGTCATGAATAGGATGAGTACACCGGAAGTTGTAATTATGCACAATGAGGATGCACTATTGGACTTGTATTTGAGAAAATGAAAATATTATGACAAGCTCTTTTCTGTCCAGTATAAGCTTGAATTATAAGTTGATTGAACTTAATAGTATCCATTGGCAAATTAATGTCATGAAAGTGCTCGACAAAAGTCTAGGAGATAATGTATGATATTCTAGAGATAAGGTCGAGGAAGACTTGAGAGAAAAGGGATGGAGAAGGAAGAAGCATTAGATAAGAAGGTAAAGTACCTACCTATGGATTGGTAGAATAAAGGAGAGTAGCGCCGATCGCGAATAAAATTGGATAAAGGAGCAGTAAACGAAGAAGATATTTTAGAATGGTTGCTGCTAAACACATTGGTCAGAACCTATCCAAAACATGTATCAGTAGGTACAGCACTCAATAATAATGATATTCAGAATGTTCTAGTAATAATTCACAAGTGTATCTTCAAAACCACAAACTCCTAATGCATTTTCCATTTTTCTCACTCGGGGAGGTAAAAAAGCTCACTATAATCACAAAGTATCGCACCATTGACAATATTGTTACTTAACATCATTTCACTTCAAGTGTTTCGTTACTGTGAGTGACATATTGCTCACAAACCCATTAGACACAAGACTCGGCTGCCGTAACAACAATGTAAAACCATTTGTAGAGCGACACTTGAAACTTACCCGCGCTCTACTTGATAGACAATATTTCTACCACTGTGTGTTAATATTTCTACCACCGTGTGTTTCCATCTAGATTTTATATTCTATGCTGTATATCGCTCAATGTACGTTGTTTTGACATGAAGTGTTATCAGGTTATCGAAAATATGAAAACCTTTGCGAGAGCAACATGTCCGAGCTTGATTGTGCTTGAAGTTATTGTTATTCAGAAAGGTGTAAGTATAAGTAAGTCGATACATAGCTACTAGGTACATATGGAATTATTTAGATCTAAAGCATTAGCAGTGTTTTTCAGTACTAAGTAAGTAACTAAACCTTCCTAGTCTACCTACCAACTTTACCAATATGACCTAGAGTTATCTGAACACTCCATGGTGAAGGTGTTTGATACATAGTGGGATCCTATACACATCGGAAAACGGTATAATCAACCAAATGATGAATGCTCCAGATTGTTCCAGTCCCTATCATCGGCTATAAAACACATATTATCATGGAAAATGGAATACGTTAGAATCCTTAGATGCACAAATATCGCCACATATTGGTCTTGCCGACCCTCTGCATCATTAAGGTACACCTGTATTCAGAATTGTACGTCACTTCGGAGAAACTCTGCCATTTTGTTTTAATTAACATGTGCAAGGTATGTGCTGGGTACATACATGGTGTGCGTACAAACATTACTATCACAGCATCACATATACCAACACGTGGACCCTAGCTTTGTATTGGGAATATTGAATCAATATTTAATCGAAAATGAAACACACCGGGTTCTCTGGGCTGATTTGTTTTGTTTTCCAAATGAAATAATTCCACTGTATTGAATCAATATTTAATCGAAAATGAAACACACCGGGTTCTCTGGGCTGATTTGTTTTGTTTTCCAAATGAAATAATTCCACTGTACCTATGTACATTTAATTCCCATTCATTGCCTCGGATAAGGCTTGGATTTGGAAACTGGGGGTTGAAGAGGACCGAATTTG
>NW_007381204.1:9530-15461 GCF_000475195.1 Diaphorina citri | reverse complement strand
TGCGCACTAAACCTAGCATCTTTTAAATCTATCCACGGTCCCAATAATGTGACAAGTGTCACAGATTGGACAGTCCTATACCCAATCCCCTGTACGTATGTAATTTATCATGACCACCCCATCTGCTATGAATTTATGTGACATGTGATATGTTGTGTAATTGTAATACAAGTATTGGACACACATCATACCAGCAAGGGTCATGGGGTTTACATTATATTGACGGTATTATTTTCTGACAAAGGACGATAAGTATCTACTTGATGATTTGGCTACTTGATACAAACGACATCTGATATTTTTAATTGGAACATGACCTACATCTACATGGACATGACATGCGTATCTACCTACCTATCTGGTATGATTGTTACAATTTTCTAACAATACCTCCTGTACTTACGGGTCAAATTTAATGAAATAAATACTCGTACCTGACTCTGAACGATTTAAAAATTTACCTAAGTTCTGAGAGAGTTTTTTAACACCTACCTAGGTACTACCTACATATTTTTTTACCTACTTTTACGAATATACTCCTCAAATAACGAGGGTTGACCAACCTATGTAGGTATTAGGTAAGTAGGTACATACATACACAATATCATTTCGTCTCTCTTGTTATTGTTAATACCTTCTTTTGTTATCTTAAAACCTACTTTAGTCCACCCATCTTTGTCCCATACTTCCTTTCATCTTTCTATTCAATATTGCTCTCTCTCTCTCCTCTTCTTTGCATCTCTCTTTCTCTCCTCTCTCTCTCTCTCCTTCCTTTCTCTACCTTCCTCTCTTTCTCCCTCTCTCTTTCTCCCTCCCTCTCTTATTGTAAGCTTGTAATTTAAGCCTGTGTTTCAATTTATATTCCAATATTCCCAATGTAGAATAATATCACCCTCTGATCTTTCTATAAGCCTATTGAGTATTGAGTACCTATATGAATAAGGCTTTTATTGAGAGAGACAAAGAGAGAGAGAGAGAGAGAGAAGAAAGAAAGGTAAAGAAAAAGTATGGATGGAATGAAAGCGAGTGAAAAAATAAAATAAAAAAGAAATACAGGATGGACAAAAATGATATGAAGGAGAGAGAGAGAGAGAGAGAGTCCAAATAGTTTTATTGTTTGAGAATGTTTCGAGCTGATGCTCAGTCATAGGAAAATACCTAATACTACAAAGTAAACGTTTTCCCTCTTTCCATCTCGCTCTCTCTCTCTCTCTCTCTCTCTCTCTCTCTCTCTCTCTCTCTCTCTCTCTCTCTCTCTCTCTCTCTGTTTCTCTCTTCCTCTACCCCTATTTTATTTTACACACTTAATATCTATTGTTTTTTTTTACATTCTACGTGTAATAGTACAAAGTATGTAGGTTAGGTACCTACCGAATGTGGCATGTCAACATATTGATCTCCACTTTGGAGAATTCCTATACCAACTATAACCAATAATCTCATATTTTAAAACATATTGAAGTTGTAGTCCTGACCTGAAATCAGGGAATGTGGCATGTCAACATATTGATCTCCACTTTGGAGAATTCCTATACCAACTATGTATAACCAATAATCTCATATTTTAAAACAAAAAAACCATCAATGTTCCAGTTCCAGAACTTCATGTACAGCATGTACGAATGTGGCATGTCAACATATTGATCTCCACTTTGGAGAATTCCTATACCAACTATAACCAATAATCTCATATTTTAAAACAAAAAAACCATCAATGTTCCAGTTCCAGAACTTCATGTACAGCATGTAATAGATTACAAAAAATTATAACCTTTAAGTTATGATCCAACCATTACCCATTTCTTAGTAAGCTTCCACAACGGAGAACCGACCATAGCCAGAAAAACCATGCTAATGAATAAAAGCGACCTCAACAGAGCACTGACCATAACTCCGACCCTCGCAGAAAATCAAGAAATTGAGATTGGATTTTTTCTGCGAGAGTGGCTGCGCACTAAACCTAGCATCTTTTAAATCTATCCACGGTCCCAATAATGTGACAAGTGTCACAGATTGGACAGTCCTAAGTCCTATACCCAATCCCCTGTACGTATGTAATTTATCATGACCACCCCATCTGCTATGAATTTATGTGACATGTGATATGTTGTGTAATTGTAAAACAAGTATTGGACAGACATCATACGAGCAAGGGTCATGGGGTTTACATTATATTGACGGTATTATTTTCTGACAAAGGACGATAAATTCCACCTGAAGTATCTACTTGATGATTTGGCTACTTGATACAAACGACATCTGATATTTTTAATAGGAACATGACCTACATCTACATGGACATGACATGCGTATCTACCTACCTATCTGGTATGATTGTTACAATTTTCTAACAATACCTCCTGTACCTACTTACGGGTCAAAAATGAAATAAATACTCGTACCTGACTCTAACGATTTAAAAATTTCCCTAAGTTCTGAGAGAGTTTTTTAACACCTACCTACTACCTACATATTTTTTTACCTACTTTTACGAATATACTCCTCAAATAACGAGGGTTGACCAACCTATGTAGGTAAGTAGGCATTGACGGTATTATTTTCTGACAAAGGACGATAAGTATCTACTTGATGATTTGGCTACTTGATACAAACGACATCTGATATTTTTAATGGGAACATGACCTAAATCTACATGGACATGACAAACATGAGTATCTACCTACCTATCTGGTATGATTGTTACAATTTTCTAACAATACCTCCTGTACTTACGGGTCAAATTGCCGCTAGAAAGTCAAAGGGGCGTAAGTGACAAAAAACTAAAAAAAATGAGATTAACACACAAACATACTACGTTTAAGAGATACTATTGAGTTCAGATTGAATTTTTGTAGCCTCTCAACTAGTCTCAAGTGCCTTTTGGTATCTAGGATTGAATTAGAGGATAAGGGATAGGTGTGGTGTGGTGTATGATTGGTATTGTATCGTATTAGACATGTTTCGCCGGTGAGGGCATCATCAGTAATGACTAGATACAAAGAAAAGGAGAATCAAGAAGAATACATGAGCTGCAAAAGTAGAACTTGAAACGCTTGTCATCACATCAGATCCGGTTTGTATAAAGTCAGAGTTCAGATTGAATTTTTGTAGCCTCAAGGTCTCAACTAGTCTCAAGTGCCTTTTGGTATCTAGGATTGAATTAGAGGATAAGGGATAGGTGTGGTGTGGTATATGGTTGGTATTGTATTGTATTAGACATGTTTCGCCGGTGAGGGTATTATCAGTAGGTAATGACTAGATACAAAGAAAAGGAGAATCAAGAAGAATACATATGTAAGAATCTAATTTCTTTAGCATTTCAAGATTTGCGTCTGAATTTCCCATCCCGAATATGATGAGATTCGAAAACTGAAATTTTATTCAACCCAAAATATTTGGGGACCGCCATAAAAGTCATTTGCAGAGACAACAAACATTCTTGAAAAGCTTTCGCACAAGTTTTTAATAGCTTTTGACTTTTGAAATATTTCTGCCAGCCAAGCATAGTAAAATGATATTCGTACATAAATTTTTCTATTCTATACCATGTTTAAGGCAGATAGGTATGTATTAGGTGGGTAGATAAGTGTAGGTACTATGCAGAAATGAGGGTAAGTTATTGGGACTCGTAGTGGGTGAATAGACTTGGTCATTAATATTATAGCTAAGCTTGAAGTGCGAGGGACTTACATTTCCGTCTTGTGAGTCAAGGAATCCTGGTTCGAAATTTACCTGATAGCACTTTCTCCTCTTCTTTGTTTCTTCTTAATATTTCATTTCTTTCATCTTTTTTTCTTTCTTTTTTCAGCGTAGCAGATTCATAACCAGGAGCTATTCATATGATATTATTGAAGAAAGAAAACTACCTACCTAGTACATCTACCTACTACCAAGATAATATTATACAGGGTGTTTGAAAAAAAAGTTGCCACCCCTGAAAACTCAAGAACCATTTGGAATTCAGAAAAATTCTAAAACACGTTTTTCTTTATTTTCAACGGAAACCTATTTTAAGGAAATCTCAATTTTTCGGCACTATCAGGGACGGCCCCAGGGGGGTCAACTTTAAAACCTTAAATAGGAACCTCCTACTTGTGATACATCATATCAAAGGTATTGCAAAACTTAGTACTTTGGTATAAGTTTGAACTTAATCCAACAATCAGGGCCGGAGCTATGGCCTTTTAAAATTTTCATTTTTCCATGTTCTCTCGCCAATAGGGGGAGCACCAAAAATGGGAAATTCATATTGATTGGTGATTTGTTCTTCAAATAGGTCCCACTAATACTAATGGAGTGTGTTGCATATTGCATAATTAAAATACATACAGGCGATCATAAGATTTATGTACTTTTACTGAGTGATCAGATCAAAAAAAAAAAATCCGTCCTTTATACCTACTTTTTAATATTAATTTTTGTCTACACATCGTCGACAGCCGACTGAAACCGTCCACACTGCCTCGACAACATACATAGATTCATCTCGGCGATCGACATCGATCGACCGTCGAATATGTGTGACACAGCGTACTTTTTTACAAACACTATACCTACCTAACAATTACCAAAGTGTAGAGTATAATTTATAGGACATCAAGTAATGATATAAGGAGGAGGGTGTATATTTGGACAACCCTCCTTCTCCTTCCCATCTATCATCTATGTATATCCTAACCTCTCATCCTAGATTAAAGTCACTTCACTTTGAACGAATTTTCTTTAGAGGAAAAAAAAAACCTAGATTTTTTTTTTTTTCTTTTTTTTTGTGCTTCACTTCAAATTTGTCTCTATCACAAAAACACCACGTCTGTTTTTTTTTCTCTCTCTCTCTCTCTTGCTGTCCTTTCTTCTTCTCCTCCTCCTTCTCCTCCTCCTTCTCCTTCTCCTCCTCCTCCTTCTCCTCCTCCTTCTCCTCCTCCTTCTTCTCCTCCTCCTTCTTCTCCTCCTTCTCCCCCTCCTCCTTCTCCTTCTCCTTCTCCTCCTCCTCCTTCTTCTCCTCCTTCTCCTTCTCCTCCTTCTCCTTCTCCTTCTCCTCCTTCTTCTCCTCCTCCTCCTTCTTCTCCTCCTTCTCCTTCTCCTCCTCCTCCTTATTTGTTGCTACATACTATACACTTGGCATTATGTATAGCTGAAAACCGCCAAAAAACGGTCGAAATCCGTCCAAAAGCGGTCAAAATACCGCCAAGCGCAATTATTTGTTGTGCCCAGATACTAGAACGCTGTCTAAGGTTAGACATGGCAAGAGATGTCAAAACAGGACCAACCACATTCAATAGGCTACCCCAACCCAACGCCCCATCATCCAGCAAACAGGGAGTGAATAACAGGGGAGAGAGAGAGGTAGTAGGATGCTATAGAAACAGAGGAGGGCGATTAGTGTTCATGTTAAGTGCTGGGTTGTAAAACAAGTATGTAGGTAAACTTCTTGTTACACATTATCTACTAATTACTGTTGTTGTCAAAAAAAGTCCCCCAAAGTCCACGGCTGGGATTGAACCCACGTCCTCCTGTTTACCAGGCGAGCGTCTTGACCACCAAGGCATATACGTAGGTAATAATTAGGTACTAGGTATGTACTTATTTATCAGTCCCTTTAGAATTTAGAACGACGCGAAAAAGAGAAGGAAGGAGAGGGGAAGAATGAAGAAAAAAAAAGAAAATTAAAGAAACAGTGGAAAGGGGAGACAGGGAGAATTATAAAGAGAGAGAGAGAAAGAGAGAGAGAGAGAGATTCATAGGTTTTACTTCGTTAGGTTCTGGAACATTACACATTATTACGCCTTTGTGACACTTTTACCCTCTCTCTCTCTCACTCCATCTCTCCCTGCATCTCTCCGTCTCTTTCTTTGTCATTCCAAAACACGCTGTGTCTTTCAAGTTATATTCCTCTCTCTCTCTCTCTCTCTCTCTCTCTCTCTCTCTCTTTTT
>NW_007381204.1:0-8720 GCF_000475195.1 Diaphorina citri | reverse complement strand
GAAATAGATCAGAGCTGTCTAAATGTGTACGCTATGGACCGTGGTGTGGATTGTGGACCGCAGATAGGTACCTTGGTCATCATTGAAATAGGATTGATAGAGAAGGAAGAAGCAGTATATGGTATATGGGTTAAGGGTAGGTATTCAAATCAAATTTCAAATTCACGATTAAATAATAATTGACCGAAAGAAGTACAAAAATATCCTAATTCTATGATTTGACTTGGACTCGAAACATAAACCTCTGCATATGAATTCCATCACGCTTACCAATACCAGTGAATTTTCTCTGAAATATGAAAAGTACGACCGAGTTGATATGGTTACATAACTTTTTTTACTATCGCCCAGTTTATTCTACAAGTGGAGTAAAGGCATAGTTTGACCAGCTCTGCATAGGTAAGCTAATGTATGATATCTATTACTACAAATCTTTATATTATGGGTTCAGCACAGGGGATTTCCTCTGAGAAAAAAAAATAGTAAAATAATAATTTACAGAGGGATTAGATACCCATTATCCATTAGGGTCGGTGGTACAAACATTACATTACATTACACTAGAAATAACTAGCATACCTACATAGGTATAGGTACCTCTTTTATCATCAGGTATACATAGGTAAGTAAGAACCACTTTGTACCTACATACACCTTATAAGTAACTAGCCGAAATCCGTCCCTTCGCTCCGGAATTCTGCTAGTAAATCCTTAAGGCATGGCCGTTCATGTCACTCATCCATTTAGTGGTCTTGCTCGGCGTATCTTAACAAAAACGAACCGGAAAATAGCCTATAACCTTCACGGGAGTGCAAGCAATAAGTTGACAAAGTTTCATAGCAATCGGATGAGCGGTTTGGTTACGCATAAAGTTCGAACAAACACACACACACAAACATTCATTTTTAAATTTTTTATATTAGATGAGATCACTCCAAATCTAGTCACAGATCTAGATTTCAATCAAAGAACAGACCAGCAAATGTCTCACCAGCCTAGCTAGCTGCCAGTTTTACATCATTTTGGAAGTACAAGCCCGACTGCTCATAATGTTCGATTTCGATCTGATAACACATTGGTTCAGGATGAGTCAGAAACAGAGGCACAAACACAAGATGGTGGATAATAAACCCAAGGAAATCATCACAGTATGTATTATATTGTATTATGCATAAGTACTTTGTGTTTTATTCAGACCGTAAGCTTGCTGTATGAATAGGTTTGCTCTATGAGTTTGCCATATGAATAGGAGCCGGATAGGTTTGCTATATGAATGCAACACCTTTCTGTTTAAATCACACTCCTTGAATACCTACTAACAAATACCAGGGTGTTACCTATGTACACTTACTTCTAATAAAGAGTTTTTACCTACAACAAAGTTGATCAGTGAAATTACGTAGGTATTGGTACGTATGAAGTTACCTACCTAATTCTAGTATTATCTAGGTACAGTATGTAGGTACCTATTATGTTACCTGTGTGAGAGTCCTACAATGTTTTATTTAAAAATACTCATAAGGAGTGTTCCTCTCTATATTTTCTCCTATAAGATACATACTTACATACTAAAGCTATCATCTGCCGACCTATTATGTTACCTGTGTGAGAGACCTACAATGTTTTATTTAAAAATACTCATAAGGAGTGTTCCTATCTATATTTTCTCCTATAAGATACATACTTACATACTAAAGCTATCATCTGCCGACACATTTCCAGATTTCTTCTTATCCTTTGTTCCCATCACATTGCTTGAAGTTATCCCTGTCAACTTCATGTCATCCTTCACATTGCTATTGTTTTCCTCTGAGGTTTTGTTTAGTAATATTTGATTACTAATTAGTACAGGTTTCAATATTTCATCTTGAACATTACTGTCACTATGGGTTTTGTTCATTGGTACATTTTTGTCGTCAGTCAATTCCTTTCTAAAATTTTCAAATTTCTGATCGAACTTGGGCGATATTTTCCGTCCATCATATTCACCGAAATAATTGTTATTTGATCTTGGAATCGGATCCGTGTCATTGTACAAATGTTTATGTTTTCTTCCATGTCTAATATGAGTGAGGAACGCATCAGTTATTTTGATTGCTGGGTCCACATCATCTTCAGTAGGTTTCACATTTTCCTCTGTAAGCTTGTTATAAACTTTGGCCTTTACTTTCGTGTCGTCGGATTCAGTTGCGCTTATCATTTGATCTTTGTCATATGTTGGGCTAGTGGTGTTATCAATATTGTATTTCAAATGTTCTGTCAAGTCGATTTCATTGTTTGTTGCTGCTTGCATCTCATCCGAGAGAGAGAGAGAGAGAGAGAGAGAGAGAGAGAGAGAGAGAGAGAGAGTTGGAGATACTGGTACCTAAAGAAAGAGATAGAATGAGGAAAAGCAAGGTAGAAAAGGATGGAGAAAGAGGAAATGGGAGGTTAGAGTGAGAGCGAGAGGTTAAGGGGGAAAATTATTTGAGAGAGGAAAAGCAAGGTAGAAAAGGATGGAGAAAGAGGAAATGGGAGGTTAGAGTGAGAGCGAGAGGTAAGGGGGAAAATTATTTGAGAACGATTGATCGAGAGAAAAATGAAATGAGAGAGGGAGAGCGACAGAAAGAGAGAGGATGTGAGAAAGAGAAGGAGTAAGAGTGAGGCAGAGACACAAAAAAAATGTGTGAGAGAGGGAGGAGACGAGAGAAAGATATGAGGGAGAAAGAGATAGGAACTCTATTAGATTTACAGCATCAGTGATTCCCAACCCGGGGTACAGCGGGTTCACACCAAAGGTGTCGAAAAATATACAGCACCTATGAGTTCAATTAAACCTGACGAGAGATCACACCCCCGGCTTCGCCTAAATTGCTACAAATTACAACAGTTGTTTGGAACAAAGTTCGACCACCTGTTAGTGTTGAGATGGTTTGAGCTCCCCCCTCTGGACCCCATTAAGAGGGACACTGTAGGTAACAATACAGACATCCCCATCCTACGCGACCTGTGGTAATAAATACCTAACCTTACTAACTCTATTAGCACCCACACACCTTCTGAAAGGTATAATTAAAGCTTGGAATAGGTAACTTTCATGATTTATATCGAAATTCGAAAAAAAAAAAAAAAATGAAAATTTCAAATGTCGGCCCTCACTATCGAAAATAGCCTTGAAATTTGAAAACTCAAAAACGTATATCCGTACGTCTAAATGGCTATTCATTAATTCGATAATTAATCGAATCTGGGCTGTACAGTGAAAATCTTTCGGATAGGACTATGACTATGTGTGTATATGCAAAATCATTTGTCGTCTACCAAACTGGATCTCCATTGAATAATGAATAGCATTGAAATTATTGCGTTAAAATAATAATAATAATAATAATAATAATAATAATAATAATAATAATAATAATAATAATTCTTTTTTAAATCTGTATACGTAACATCACCATATTGTATAAAATTTATTTTCTTCCTTCTTCGTATGTATTCAATAATGGCACATATTGCAGTACATATGAGCAATCTCCCATTCATTGTTAGAATATAGGGGAATGCAATATTTTACCTTCAAGTGTACAGTTGAATTAGCCGGAACATCATTAGTTTCATAATGGAGTGTACAATTCTCTAGGATAGGAGATCTGCAATATTGACTCTCCCCAAACTGATTGGAAAAACTACAGGAAACCCTGTATGATTCAATAAGGTGTCTTGACACTGGAGCATTCCAACGAAATAACACCTTGATATTCTCCAGGGATATATCCTAGAATATAAAATGCAATTTAATCAGATGTCTAGTGTCTAGACCAGCGATTTCCAACAAGCGGCCCGGCCACATGCGGCCCGCCAAACCATTTTTGTGGCCCGCGAATCTTTTAGGGATTTTTATGACTCATTTTGTTTTATGTGTGTGACAATGCTCTTCTGTATATGTGGTACCTACTTGTAAATGTAGACACTGGATCATTAGGTTGTCAGGAAAAGAAAAATAAAGGGAGAACGGGCTCTAGTCTTGATTTTAAATCATTACATGAAAGTAAAATCGAAAAATCAAATCAAGAATAATAATAAACTGAATATTAAACAAATTAGGTAGGTACATAGGTACTGATTTTCTTTAATCACGATCGAATATAACTATTCAGTGTTCAAATTTTTTCGGTAAAACCATTATTGATATTTTTAGATGTAAAGTTTAAAACTTATTCCACAAGACCGCATACCTACACACCCTGTGAGTAAAAAAAGAAAAATCAAAATCAAGGATCAGTTTAATGCTGAAAATGCATGTTTCTGGAGATAAAATTTAACGTAACTTTTTTTCTCCTCAATATTTTTTTACCATTTTTGAACCAGGTGCTTCAGAAAAGAAACAGAACATTAATTTACTACTGGTAAAAATTAGAAAAATTCTCTGGGCCCCAACCGGAACTTTTTAAAGATCGTTCCTTTTCTACCATTAGTTTCATAGGGACACCCCTATTTTTTGGGTTTACTCAAACTGCTGTTCAGTGTTCAAATTTTTTCGGTAAAAGTGGTAAAACCATTCAGTGTTCAATTTTTTTCGGTAAATAAAAGTGGTAAAACCATGATTGGATTATTGATATTTTTTGTGCTGCTTGCATCTCATCCGATATTTTCACGTTGATAACTCTGGTTTCATCATGGACTTCATTTGTCACTTTATCATTATCTTTCATATATTTTTTCTTCGTATTCTCATCTTTTTCGATTTCTTTATTATTTTGCTGCTTGCATCTCATCCGATATTTTCACGTTGATAACTCTGGTTTCATCATGGACTTCATTTGTCACTTTATCATTATCTTTCATAACTTTTTTCTTCGTATTCTCATCTTTTTCGATTTCTTTATTATTCGTGACCAAGTGACCCAAGTTTTCCAATAGTCGACTTGGTTTTAAAATATTAAAATAAATGTTTTTAATATTTCGAATGTGTTCTTCGTCACTCAGAATCGACATTTTGTGATTGTTTTTGTTCGTTCCGTTGATATCGTTAGGTTCTTTATTTAACTTTGATTTCTTCATTTGTATTGTGTTTAACTCTTTTAATTTCTGATATTGTTCCAGGCCTTCCTCTTCAACTTGTAGACCATCATTTAGTTCAAGTTTGTATGTTTTGAGTTCTTTGTAGTAGAGATTCTCTTGTGTTTTCAAAGGTACATTTACATCATCTGGTATTGAGCGTGATGTTCTTTCTAATTTTAATTCTGATTCGAAATATTCATTTGTCACTGCAATGTCTCCTTGTTTCTCGTCCCCTGGAACACAAATAAAGAAAAACAAATTTAAATTTTGAGAAAAACACATCTGAAAAACATTTCATACATAGGTATTTCAGGTGACTAAAAATGGACAGATACTACGAAAACTTATAGTTGATGCAATTAGGTAATGTTTCAGAACTCGCTGGAATCCTTTGCTCCTTGTAATACCTCAGATACTACGAAAACTTATAGTTGATGCAATTAGGACAATTAGGTAATGTTTCAGAACTCGCTGGAATCCTTTGCTCCTTGTAATACATGCAATTAGGACAATTAGGTAATGTTTCAGAACTCGCTGGAATCCTTTGCTCCTTGTAATACCTATATCAGGAGAAACAGGATAATAATTATAAACATAGGCCTCAACAATAAATATAATAGAAGATGCATCTGATTGGTTCAATGATAACGATATTATGTACTTGTACCTAAGGGAATAGTCCTGAAATATGAAATCTCCTTCCACTTCTATCTCAAGTAATCATATTGTATAAGCCGTAAGCAGTATATGTTTTTAGTCCATACCATACATATTTAGTTTAAAGTTATTTCCACTCTTTTCTTCCTAGAATTCTGGTCTTCCTTTATGATATAATAATAGGTATGAGCCATTGCAAATCCATTTATGAAAAATGGTTTCAAACAAACTACTTTCAATGCGAAAAGCATACGTAAGTTAGATATTTAGTTTAAAGTTATTTCCACTCTTTTCTTCCTAGAATTCTGGTCTTCCTTTATGATACAATAATAGGTATGAGCCATTGAAAATCCATTTATGAAAAATGGTTTCAAACAAACTACTTTCAATGCGAAAAGCATACATAAGTTAGATAGGTACTTATAGTTAGGTATATACATAGGTATTTACAATGCTTAAACCTAGGCGGATACCTGTTATATAACTATAACATTCATTTAAAGTCAATATTTAAGGGTATTTGAGTGAAATTTCGAGTGTATGGCCGCCATACACGCCTTATATGGACGCTACGCCACTGGATAGGTACTTATAGTTAGGTATATACATAGGTATTTACAATGCTTAAACCTAGGCGGATACCTGTTATATAACTATAACATTCCAACTATAAATAAATCAAATAATAACCATCGACCTCCCCCTCTGCAGACAAAAAACAAAAGGTTGTGGAAACAATACCCCCACAGGGTTAGCACCAGAGAGGGCTAAATCCATACTGAATACCAATTGAGTTTTGTATTGTTATTGAAAATAGGCAAACATTCCTATACATAGCTTTGAGGCAAACGCGAGAAATAGAGGTTGGCTTTATGGTTTTCTGGACAAAATTTGCACCACCATTTTCGTGTTCCTGGTAAAAAGACCTTTAATTTGACATATGTATAGGTCGACTAGGTTTGGATAAGTCCTTCTATGGGGTCAGACAGACAGACCGACAGACACCGAAGCGAATACAATAGTCCGTCCCTTATACCTTTTTTTATTACTATTGTAATAATAAAGGAAGGACGGACTAAAAATCGAACCAAGCTAACTAGGCTGGCTTATTTATTTATTTGTTTTAAATAAATAAATATCTGTTTTTAACTATACAATTGTAGGTATGTATGTAAAATGTAAATAGCATGCAATTGCAAAGAGAACTTCCAGGAAGGAGCAACTTTCTGGGCCGAAGTCGGTTAGGTAGCATAAAAAAAAGAACTTTTTTCAAGATGTTGGATAGAGGGAACTGTAACTGTAGCAACGGAGGTTTTATCGTCCCGAAATCGAAGAGAAAAACAGCGTCTGTTTATGATAGAGTTTTCCCCAGGCGGAAATCGAAGCCACGACCTAGCACTTACAAGGCAGGCACACTAATTTAAAAGCTAACTAGGCTGGCTAAGCCTTAAACATCACTTGGTTCGAAACAGAGATTACATGAATACACTTACATATGTTTTACTATTAAATGGATAGTTGTTATGTTCGACAAATATCCTTGGATTCAAAGGCATAAGATTGATATCCTCACTTGTATTTTGGAAATACGTCGAGTCCACCTCCCAAGGAAATAGTTTGTCATCATTCTGAAATACACAGTATACACAATGCTAGAATCAAATCTTCATGATGAATTGCGAACACCCAGCAAAAAGATTACCGAGTTGCGGACATAGCATATATCACCCACGTACCTTTGGAAAAGTTGTTGTTGTTGTTGTTGTTGTTGTTGTTGTTGTTGTTGTTGTTGTTGTTGTTGTTGTTGTTGTTGTTGTTTTTATTGGTGTTGTTGGTATTGATTTTGTTGTTGGTGAAATATCTTTTTTGATACCTAACTAAGCATTTAGTCAGTAAAAAAGCGGTCGAAATACCGTTAACTGTAAAAAAATACTGTAAAACACCGCTAACCGCTCTTCCGATATTCATAAAAATAAAAAAATAAAGGAGTTTTAGGTATGGTTTTGGGGGGGGGTCTACTCTCATAACTTTTTTGATATCGCCAAAAATTAATGCCGCCACTACTCGCTACTCGATATAAGTAACGTATAATATCTTTAGTAGCGCGGTCAAACTTTCTTGACTTGGCGGGGCGGAGCGCTACCGCGCTCCTTAATTACCTACTCAATTGTCCTCACGAGGCTGAGTGCACTCCGAACTCCCGAAAATTCAACCCCACCGGCAATCGAACCCCGCGGGACCTCCGTCGTGCAAGCCTCGTGTGATGCCCCCTCGGCCACGGAGGTTGAGACAAAAAATATTATCATGAGAGTAGTTCCGTGAACTGTAGGTAGGTAGACCCAGGCCTCACTCAGATTCTTCTACCGAAGCAAAGACACATTTAAAAAAGATGTCACGGATTGTAGGAACACCGCAGAAAATTAAAAAAAAAAAAAAAAAAAAAAATGGCAAACAGCAAAATATTGTAACAATCGAAATAATAATGAGACCATAAGATTTGGGATCAAAAAACACTCCGATTTGATAGGTCACACTTGTACTTTCAAGCACTTTTGTGATTCGCATTTTCCGCGAACCGCAAAAATTCAAGTGAGTAGTCGATTATACCCGATTCGCGGACTTCGCGAATCGCGATATTGCCAAAATATTCGCATCAAAAATCAAAAACTTGAGTTTTTTTTTCGAAATTTAGAACAGGCTCCGAGAAAATAATTTAAGCATACATTCTGGGACACTCTGTAGGTACATATATCCCACAATCAAATTCTACACAACACATTAGTGGTTCAGTGAAATATACAGGGTGCGACAGACAAACTCTAAAAACAGCTGAAGATAGATTTCTTAGTTTCCTTAGTTAAAGAATATTGTCAGCTCCCATGGCGTAGTGGTCACTGCGCTCGCCTTGCACGCGGGAGACCCGGGTGCGATTCCCGGCGGGATCAAGAAATTTGTATCATCCAAATGATTGATTCCGTGACTGGCTGTTGCGGGGCCCACTCAGCCTCGTGAGGAAAATG
>NW_007381203.1:0-15452 GCF_000475195.1 Diaphorina citri | reverse complement strand
CGTCTTCTTCTTCTTCTTCTTCCTCTTCTTCTTTCTTTAACCCTCCCGGGACCTTCCGTATGCAAGCCTCGTGTGGTACCCACTCGACCATCGTGCTTGCTTTACAATCCACTGAACTGATGGAAAAGAGGGGAGGGAAGACAATCCTCGTAGAAGAGAGGAGAAGAAAGAGAGAGAGAGAGAGAGCAAGTTTTAGGGAAGTATGAGAAGAAGGAACTAGAAGGAGGAGGTATAGGAGTTAGGAAAGTAGAAAGTATAAGAGGTAGGGAAGTAAAAGAAAGATGTAAAGAAGAGAGGAAACGTAAGAGAGAGGTATTAGAGAAGGAGGAATCAGTAGGAGGGGGTAGCAAAGTAGAGAGGAAACGTAAAAGAGAGAGGTATTAGGAAAGTAGGAGAAGGAGGAGAAAGAGGAGGTACATAAGGGATTCGAATTAATTTGTATTCATTTCACATCAAGCCATGAAGTCAAGTCAACCTCGATCATATTATGCTGTCCTCTCCACACCTACTTTTATCACCGAAGTATCTTCTTCTTTTTCTCCTCCTCTTCCCTTCTTCTCCTCTTCCTTTTCTTCTCCTCCTCCTCCTCTTCTTCTACTCTTTTTTTCCCTTCTTTTATCAATATTTTTCCTTCCTATCAATATTTCTCCTTCTTATCAATATTTCCTTCTTATTAGGCTTGCCAAATATTTCCTTCTTATTAGGCTTGCCAAACGTCCCGAATTGGCCGGGACAGTCCCGGCGTCCCGTTCAGTTTTTCATTTTGGGGCGTTTTGTCCCGAATTTCCGTTTTTTGTCCCAGAAAAAATTCGGGACGCGTTTATTAACTTTAAAATTAGGTACCTCTATAAATCAGAATTTGTTCTTAACTTGTTTAAATTTGTCATGCTTTCATCAGTTTGCTCTTCCACTTTGCTAAACCTTTATAAACGAGAAAATGTTGTATAAACCGCCTTAAACGAAACAAGCTGGGTCCGTCCCTCCGGGAATTTTTTAGCCCGTAGTAAAAAATGAGCTGGTCCCTTGGATTCTCGTTTATCCAGGTTCGACTGTATTTTGTTTATCTGTTTTTAATAATAGTATGTTCGCGGATTTGGCGATTATGTTCGCGGATTTGGCGATTATTTTCGCGGATTTGGCGATTATGTTCGCGGATTTCGCGATTATGATCGCGGATTTGGCAATTTTGTTCGCGGATTTCGCGATTTTGTTAGCGGATTTGGCGATTATGTTCGCGGATTTCGTGATTATGTTCGCGGATTTGGCAATTTTGTTCGTGGATTTGGCGATTATGCTCGCGGATTTGGCGATTATGTTCGCGGATTTCGCGATTATGTTCACGGATTTGGTGATTTTGTTCGCGGATTTTGCGATTATGTTCGCGGATTTGGCGATTTTGTTCGCGGATTTGGCGAATATGTTCGCGGATTTGGCGATTATGTTCGCGGATTTCGCGATTTTGTTCGCGGATTTGGCGATTATGTTCGCGGATTTCTCGATTATGTTCGCGGATTTGGCGATTATGTTCGCGGATTTCGCGATTTTGTTCGCGGATTTGGCGATTATGTTCGCGGATTTCTATTTCGCGATTATGTTCGCGGATTTCGCGATTATGCTCGCGGATTTCGCGATTATGTTCGCGGATTTCGCGATTATGTTCACGGATTTTATGTTCGCGGATTTCGCGATTATGTTCGCGGATTTCGCGATTATGTTCGCGGATTTGGCGATTTTGTACGCGGATTTCGTGACTATGTTCGCGGATTTCGCGATTATGTTCGCGGATTTCGCGATTTTGTTCGCGGATTTCGCGATTATGTTCGCGGATTTTGTGATTATGATGTTCGCGGATTTCGCGATTATGTTCGCGGATTTCGCGATTATGTTCGCGGATTTCGCGATTATGTTCGCGGATTTTTGTTCGCGGATTTTGCGATTATGCTCGCGGATTTCGCGATTATGTTCGCGGATTTGGTGATTTTGTTCGCGGATTTCATGTGCGGATTTGGCGATTATGTTCGCGGATTTCGCGATTATGTTCGCGGATTTCGCGATTATGTTCGCGGATTTCGCGATTTTGTTCGTGGATTTGGCGATTTTGTTCGCGGATTTGGCGATTATGGTCGCGGATTTGGCGATTATGTTATTCGCGGATTTGGCGATTTTGTTCGCGGATTTGGCGATTATGGTCGCGGATTTGGCGATTTTGTTCGCGGATTTTGCGATTATGTTCAAGGAGATACAGGTTAAGGTGAGAGAGGACAGGCAACTTGGACCAAAGTAAAGATCTCAGAACGATTGAGGGCCGAAATTTTTGGAAAGGAACTTGGCCTTATTTTTTACATTCATGTTTTTGGTGGTCAATATTTCTCCTTCTTATCAATATTTCTCCTTCTTATCAATATTTCTCCTTCTTATCAATATTTCTCCTTCTTATCAATATTTCCCCTTCTTATCAATATTTCTCCTTCTTATCAATATTTCTCCTTCTTATCAATATTTTCACTCCTTATCAATATTTCTCCTTCTTATCAAGATTTCCCCTTCTTATCAATATTTCTCCTCCTTTTTCACAATCCTCCTCCTATTTCCTGTTCTTTCTCTTCCTTTTCCTGCTTTCTTTTCCTCTTGTTCATTTCCAGACGGATGTCAACTTTTTCTCATTCTTTAGACTGATTTTCAAACTTTTTCAAAAACTTCTCGTCGGCAAAAGGCGTACCTAGGTTTCTTTACATTGTTTCTTGTTTCCAAAGGCTTCACATTTCGAACTAACGTTGAAATTGAAGGAAAATACCTAGGAGCTGAAAGAAAACATTCAATTGTTGAAAATTTTTCCTCTTCTTGTCCTCTTTTTCCTGACATCATTCTTCTTTTTCGTCGTCTTCGTCTTCTTCATCTCCTCCTCTTTCTGGGGAGGAGGGGGGGGGGGGGGGGGGGTTTCTCTCTTGACAGGGAACAGAGAGGGAGTGAGAAAACAAAAACTTTTAAATAAATTTTAATTTAAAAAAAAGAAGGAAAAACAAAGGAAGAAGGAAGTAGGAACAATTTGTGGAGAGGGATTTAAGGAGGCGGGAGAAAAGGAATATAAGGAGGGGGGTAAAGGAAGAAGTATAAACAACAAACAAAGCTATAAGGAGAAGCTCAGGATATCCAAAGATCCTTTAAAGTTTAAAAGGAAGGAGGGAAGAGGAGGAGAAGAACAGGAAGGGAAGGAGAAAAGGAGGGGGAAGGAAGGGGAGGAAGAGGACTTTGTAAGAATTTATTTCGCCAAAAGTTAAACGCCTCCTCGCATACCATATTTCCCATCCTTTAATCTTCTTCCTCTTCTCCTCTTTTCTATCTCATTTCATCCTAATTCTCCCTCCCTTTCTCCTCTCTTTGTTATCTCCTATTCTTCCTCCTCCTGCTGTTTTCTTGTTATTCTCCCCTTTCCTTCTTCTTCTTCCTTATCTCCTCCTTCTCCTCCCTCCTCCTTATTTATTCTCTCTCTCTAATCCTCCTCCTTCTTTCTTTTTTACTTCTTCTTCATCCTTCTTTTTCCTCTCTTTCGTCTTTCTCATCTTCCTGCTCTCTCCTCTTCCTCCTCCCTTTTCTATCTCAGAAGAAAATTAGTTTTTCCACATGAGTGTACTCAAAGAAAGAACTCCAGAGAGTTCTGAAACTCCCGTGAATTGCAGACTCTGGGAAATTTTCCTCCAAAAGGACCGATTTAGATTTCTAATCAGTGATTGCCAGCCTCTAGTTAGCTTGGAGGGCAGGGCGCCTACCTTGGAAGCGCTAGGTCGTGGGTTCGAGTACGATCAAGGTGAAAATTTAACTTGAACATCAGATAAGGTTCGTTCTCGGAACGGCTGTTTTTCTCCTATCCTCTCCTCTTTCTCTCTTCGAATTCGGAGCGACAGTTCGCTCGACACTTCGTCGTTACATTTCGGAACGACACTTCGTCGTTACAGTTCGAGACGACACTTCGTCGTTACATTTTGGGACGACACTTCGTCGTTACATTTCGGAACGACACTTCATCGTTACATTTCGGGACGACACTTCGTCGTTACAGTTCGCTCTATCAAAGCTCTAGAATAGTCTAGATGTCTAGAAAAAAAGATCGCCAAGTGAAAACTTCTTTCAGTCAATTAGTCGGACTAATAATAAGCATATTGCACTAAGCAATCAGACAGACCAAAGCAATCAGACAAAAGCAAAATCGTCAACCTAAAACTTGGACCTCAGTTCGCTCAGTCACATAGACCCTTGAACCGTAATGAAAAGAACTGTAAACAGAAGCTATTTTTGTCACTTCAGTTCATTTCCAGACGGATGTCAACTTTTTCTCATTCTTTAGACTGATTTTCAAACTTTTTCAAAAACTTCTCGTCGGCAAAAGGCGTAGGTTTCTTTACATTGTTTCTTGTTTCCAAAGGCTTCTCATTTCGAACTAACGTTGAAATTGAAGGAAAATACCTAGGAGCTGAAAGAAAACATTCAATTGTTGAAAATTTTCAATTCAACACATTCTGAAAACTTGATGGAACTGCTAAAAGAAAAGCAAAATGAGAAGAAGAAGAAGAAGAAGAAAAAGGAGAAGCAAAATGATATAGGTAATGGAAAAGAGAAATAATTTCGGGGAAAACTCGAAAAAGTTGTTGAAAAAAATCTTCCGAAAGAAAGATAGAGCAGAACAACAGAAGAGACGAACATACAAAGGAAAGGAGAAGGAGGAGGAGAAAAATAAGAAGAAGGAGAAGAAGAAGGAGGAGGAAGAAAAGACGAAGAAGAAAACGAAGGGGAAGAAGAATAGGAAGATGAAGGAGAAGAAGAAGAAAATGAAGAAGAAGGAGAAGAAAAAGAAGAAACAAAAGAGGTGGAGAGCTTAATAAGATAAGAAGCGGAAGAGGGAGCAGAGAGGAACTCCAAACACGTTAAATACAAAAACAAAGAAGAAAGAAGAATAAACATGAAAGGGGAAGCAACGCTGAAGAGGAACGTCACAACACTTCCTCAAGAATTGAAAATTTGATACCAAATTTGGTATCGAGGCAAAATAGCTATCAAATGAAAACTAATAATTAGTAGGCATTGTGAATAAATTACCTAATCACGTTTTAGTGATTGTTGTAAATAATCAAGTAGGCAATCTAGAATCTAGGCACCTCCACTAATTTTACTATTATAATATTAAATTTATGTCTTGCACATTGCATATTCAAATAGTTGCATGGCATTCATACAAATTGTGAATTTTAGGCCGGCCATTCACGATCAGTTTTAACTGACAGTTTGAGCTGTCAGTTAAAACTGATCGTGAATGGCGGTGAACTGACAGTTCGATTAGACCATCAGTCCAATCGAACTGTCAGTTCACCGCCATTCACGATCAGTTTAACCTGACAGTTCAAACTGTCAGTTAGAACTGTCAGTTAAAACTGATCGTGAATGGCCGGCCTAAAATTCACAATTTGTATGAATGCCATGCAACTATTTGAATATGCAATGTGCAAGACATAAATTTAATATTATAATAGTAAAATTAGTGGAGGTGCCTAGATTCTAGATTGCCTACTTGATTATTTACAACAATCACTAAAACGTGATTAGGTAATTTATTCACAATGCCTACTAATTATTAGTTTTCATTTGATAGCTATTTTGCCTCGATACCAAATTTGGTATCAAATTTTCAATTCTTGAGGAAGTGTTGTGACGTTCCTCTTCAGCGTTGCTTCCCCTTTCATGTTTATTCTTCTTTCTTCTTTGTTTTTGTATTTAACGTGTTTTGAGTTCCTCTCTGCTCCCTCTTCCGCTTCTTATCTTATTAAGCTCTCCACCTCTTTTGTTTATTCCTCTTCTTTTTCTTCCCCTTATTCTTCATTTTCTTCTTCTGCTCCTTCATCTTCCTGTTCTTCTTCTTCCCCTTCGTTTTCTTCTTCGTCTTTTCCTCCTCCTCCTCCTTCTCCTTCTTCTTCTTCTTATTTTTCTCCTCCTCCTTCTTCTCCTTTTCTTTGTCTCTTCTGTTGTTCTGCTCTATCTTTCTTTCGAAAGATTTTTCTCAACAACTTTTTCGAGTTTTCCCCGAAATTATTTCTCTTTTCCATTACCTATATCATTTTGCTTCTTCTTTTTCTTCTTCTTCTTCTTCTTCAGCAAATAAAGCGGAGAAAACGAGCAATAATTATCACATGGGAGACAGAGACAGGAACAAGAAGGAGATGAGAAAGAAATGTTGAGAAAAATACAGGGTGTTACAGAAAAAAGAAAGAAAGAATGAAAGAAAAAGAAAAAAAAAACATCATGGAGTAGGTACCTATACTCCTCCTAAAAACTACTTAAGTATTCCACAATCCTAAAACTGTCACACTGTCAGAAGGCTATGATGTCTTTTTCAGAAACACGGAGAGTTAGGTAAGTGTAGGTAAAAAGAAAGACATTACGATAAATTGTAAAAATGTACTTAAACATTAATTACAAATAAATATTCATACATACATACATACATTACGATAAATCACATTGAAATAGATACAAACCTTCAATAAAAGAAGAAAGAAAGATTAGAGAAGCTCCCTAGAAAAGGCAATCCTAGGTACCTAAATACCAAAGGAAGAAAAAGAAAAAGTCAATGGAGAGATATCAAAATGAATTTTTCAACTAAGCCAAAGAAAAAAGGGAAACCGCATTTTATAATCAAAATCTCACTTCACTCCCTCTCTTAGAGAGGGAGTGAAAGAGAGAGGCTTCCATTTTCCATTTCTGAATCACTATCTCTCTCTATGTATCGCTCTCTTCTTCTATTTTTCCTCTCCCTCCCATCTCCTATTTCCCTTTCTCTCTCCTTCTCCCTCCCACTCTCTCCGTTTTTCTTTTGTCTTTTTTTCATCAAATTTGAAACATTTTGTTAAAACATCTCCTCTTATTTTCCCTTCTTCTTCTTCTTCTTCTTCTTCTTCTTCTTGTCTTCCTCCTCCTTTCTCTTCTTTCTATTATTCTCATCAATCCTCCTTCTTTTCCTCCTTCATCCTCTCCCTCTTCTTCCCCTTCTCTTTCCTCTTCTTTCTTCATTCCCTCATTATAAAGTGAGCATTCATTTTTCATGAAAGTGAATTCAAGTGTTTGCTTTATTATTATTTGTTCTCTTGTTTTTAACTTTCTGGAATCTGAGGGTGACGAGTGTCTCTTAAGAGACTCAGAACAATTAAAATGTTCTCTTAATTGACCGAACGGTACGGAACGATTTGCTCTTTGGCAATGCTTTCTCTTAAAATTGTCTCTTACAATAGAGTGGTCCGGTGCCAGATTGAGATAATGAGACCTAAAGTGGGGCCAAATTTTAAAACCCTGAAATTGTTTTATAATAATGTTTTGTTTTTCGCAAAATTTTCAATTCAACACATTCTGAAAACTTGATGGAACTGCTAAAAGAAAAGCAAAATGAGAAGAAGAAGAAGAAGAAGAAGAAGAAGAAGAAGAAGAAAAAGAAGAAGCAAAATGATATAGGTAATGGAAAAGAGAAATAATTTCGGGGAAAACTCGAAAAAGTTGTTGAGAAAAATCTTTCGAAAGAAAGATAGAGCAGAACAACAGAAGAGACAAAGAAAAGGAGAAGAAGGAGGAGGAGAAAAATAAGAAGAAGAAGAAGGAGAAGGAGGAGGAGGAGGAAAAGACGAAGAAGAAAACGAAGGGGAAGAAGAAGAACAGGAAGATGAAGGAGCAGAAGAAGAAAATGAAGAATAAGGGGAAGAAAAAGAAGAGGAATAAACAAAAGAGGTGGAGAGCTTAATAAGATAAGAAGCGGAAGAGGGAGCAGAGAGGAACTCAAAACACGTTAAATACAAAAACAAAGAAGAAAGAAGAATAAACATGAAAGGGGAAGCAACGCTGAAGAGGAACGTCACAACACTTCCTCAAGAATTGAAAATTTGATACCAAATTTGGTATCGAGGCAAAATAGCTATCAAATGAAAACTAATAATTAGTAGGCATTGTGAATAAATTACCTAATCACGTTTTAGTGATTGTTGTAAATAATCAAGTAGGCAATCTAGAATCTAGGCACCTCCACTAATTTTACTATTATAATATTAAATTTATGTCTTGCACATTGCATATTCAAATAGTTGCATGGCATTCATACAAATTGTGAATTTTAGGCCGGCCATTCACGATCAGTTTTAACTGACAGTTTGAGCTGTCAGTTATACACTATTTTCTGCTAAATCTAGTTCTTTCTCCAAAAGATTTTCTCAGAACAATAAAATTAATGTTAATCATCAGTACTCTAAGCTTTTTTTTTTCTTCAAAACGAGTACAAATTTTTGTCGATGGTGGGATTCGAACCCGGGACCTTCTGCATGGCAAGCAAGCGCGTTACCACTGGACCAACCGCTTTCTCTTAAAATTGTCTCTTACGATAGAGTGGTCCGGTGCCAGACTTGCCTAACCCTCAGTTTCTTCAAATTGAGATAGTGAGACCCAAAGTTGGGCCAAATTTTAAAACCCTCAAATTGTTTTATAATAATGTTTTGTTTTTCGCATACCTAATGGATAGGTACTTCAAAAGGTAGATTATACTATTTTCTGCTAAATCTAGAGTGGTCCGGTGCCAGACTTGCCTAACCCTCAGTTTCTTCAAATTGAGATAGTGAGACCTAAAGTTGGGCCAAATTTTAAAACCCTCAAATTGTTTTATAATAATGTTTTGTTTTTCGCATACCTAATGGATACTTCAAAAGGTAGATTACACTATTTTCTGCTAAATCTAGTTCTTTCTCCAAAAGATTTTCTCAGAACAATAAAATTAATGTTAATCATCAGTAGGTACTCTAAGCTTTTTTTTTTAATGATGCTTTGTTTTGACTATTTTCTGCGAAATCTAGTTCTTTCTCCAAAAGATTTTCTAAATTTCTAGGAATTAATAGAGAAATGGATAGAGGTGTGTCCTAGATAATTTATGACTTAAAGCTAAGCGGTACAATTAAAATGCTCTCCTAATTAAAGAGAAAAAATATTATTACTATTATTAGGAATAATCATCTAAGCTATGTTTTCCTTAATGATTCCTCATTACAGTCATTATACTCATTAGTAGGTAAGCAATTAATTTTTTTTTTTTTTTTTTTTTTTTTTTTTTTCATGAATTATTTCTTTCTTTTTATTTATTTTCCCTTATTTCTGTCCTACTTTCTTAAGTTAGGTCGTTGGTTCAATTCCCACCCGGGGTAGATTTTGTCCTAAACAGATAAGGTTCGTTCTTCGAACGGCTGGCTTTATCCTATCCTTTTATGATTAACATTTTAACTGTCCTTTTCCTCTTTAAAAACCTACCTAGGTACCTGTCAAACAAAATAACTATTTCAATAGTTTCTTTTATTTTTATTTTTTCCCGTTGTAACAAAATTCAATTTGTTACAAACACAAATAAAGATCATTACTAAAATGTTTGTATTTGTAGGGATTATTTTTTTATTTTTTCCCGTTGTAACAAAATTCAATTTATTACAAACACAAATAAAGATCATTACTAAAATGTTTGTAGGTATTTGTAGGGATTATTTGTTTTTATCATCAGAGAGAGAGAGAAAGAGAAAGAGAGAGGGAGAGAAAGAGAGGGAGGGAGAGAGAGAGAGGGAGAGAGAGGGAGAGAAAGAGAAAGAGAGAGAGAGGGAGAGAGATAAATAACTCTAATATGGTCAACAACATGAGAAGCACGTCCTATTGTTAGGTCTGCGTTATCAACAAATACAATACACATACAACATTTATGTATCTACCTACCTAATACCTATACATATA
Source organism: Diaphorina citri (assembly GCF_000475195.1). Classification (NCBI taxonomy): domain Eukaryota; kingdom Metazoa; phylum Arthropoda; class Insecta; order Hemiptera; family Psyllidae; genus Diaphorina; species Diaphorina citri. The sequence continues at coordinate 5,666 of NW_007381203.1, read as the reverse complement.
CAACAAATAGATACCTACACAATACAACACATACAGGATGTAAAGTGAAGTGGCATACAGGATGTAAAATGAAGTGTGTGCACAAGTAGAAAATATACAGAGAGTCTTACAACCATATTTATGAACAAAATGCTGGCTCTTAAGTTCGTGCTAAGCATAGTCTCAAGGCATTTGATTGGTCAATTTTGACTTGAGACTGATCTAAGAACGATCATTCTTGTTCATAAATACGAGTGTAAGAATCATGTACTAAGCTAGGTATATTGTGTTGAAAACTTTGAAATTAGGATACCTGGTACCTACTTAATACCACAAGCACCATCCCCAAAAGTAATTTAATTCAAAATGCATGAAAAAGTCATTAAATTCTCGGGGTTGCTGTCGCTTATTTCGATAGATTGAGTGATTTCGCGGGATTGAACCTAAGAAATAATAGAGCTTACTGCTTTTATGTATTTTAGGTAATTATTAGCTATTCCTTGTGTAAAAATCTGGTGTGAACATCACACAACTTTCTTTATCCTATTGAATGATGCTTATTTGGGTGTTGTTCTATAGTAACCTTTACAATATTTCTAACGTTTAGTCAGTATCGCTGAAAACCGCCAAAAAGCGATAAAATACCGCCAACTGCAGCACCTATCTTAACCAAAAGTTGTGTTGCATCCTTGTCACATTTGTGGACTACATACCAACTTTCAAGTCTCTAGCTCATATCGTTCCCGAGATATTATTGAATTACACCGAAAATCGCCAAAAAGCGGCCGAAATGCCGCCAAGCGTTGCACCGATCTTAACCAAAAGTTTCTAGTCGCATCCTTGTCACATTTGACAGCTGCATGCCAAGCTCTTACCGTTCTCGAGATATTTTGTTTACAGACAGAAAGACAGATGGACAGAAGGACAGACACTTTAGAACCCCCCCCCCCCCCCCCCCCAACTTTTCATACTATCCAGACCGCCACTGATTTTCTTCGATTTTTACATTCAGGTAAGTTTGTAGAAAACCAAAAAGCATCGCAGGCCACGAAAATGGTCTGGGGGCCACATGTGGCCCGCGGGCCGCTAGTTGGAAACCCCTGCTATAGGTAATACCTATGTGTGGAAAATTTTGTCTACATGTAGGTACATACCCACATTGGGTATGTACGTATGTATGGAGGAACATAATATTAGGTAACGAAGTACATTAGGTAGGTAGGTAACTATATTATTTATTAGGTAGGTACCTAGTTAGGTATAGTAATGTGGGGTAGGTAGGGAACCTATGTTTTGATTAAGAACAATGTTCATGCTGATAGATTATACAGGGTGTTCCTAAAATAAATGTAAAAAGAAGCTTTAAAAGCACAAGGATTATAGTGATGAAAAAAGACTAATATTATTAGACACCCCGTATTAGACAAAGATAAGAAAAGTGGGAAGCGTATTTGGTGAACGATTTTCTTTCTCCTCGCCCTCCTCCTCCTCCTCCTCATTCTCTCTAACTTCTTTCTACCCCATTTTTCCTTTCTTTTTTTTCTCTCATCCGTTATATTCTCGCTACTTCTCCTCCATTCTTTCTAGTCCTCATTTCCCCTCATCCTCCGTTTCATTCTTTCTTACTCCCTTTCCTCCTCTTTCTTCTCTTTATTTTAGAAGAAATAATGGGGAGGAACATGAAGAATTAAACAAGAACAATGGAAGAGATTGAAAATAAAGTTGTCGAGGATAAAGCAGAAGTTATGGGAAGAGATGAAACAGTGGAAAAATCAAAGTGACAGCAACTTAGCGACTAGTGGACCGTTCAAGAGATTGTGAAAGATAGCTATTGGATTGGCAAACAAATTAGATAGTTAGTTAGTGGATAATAGATGGGTATGGACGTTTAAACAGATTATTATGAAGCTGAAAAAAAAGGAAAGAAATCTAATGCGAAGATTAAAATGGAACAAGGACTTTGAAGAAATAATGGGGAGGAACATGAAGAATTAAACAAGAACAATGGAAGAGATTGAAAATAAAGTTGTCGAGGATAAAGCAGAAGCTATGTGAAGAGATGAAACAGTGGAAAAATCAAAGTGACAGCAACTTAAGTAGTGGACCGTTCAAGAGACTGAAAGATAGCTATTGGATTGGCAAATAGATTAGACAGATAGTTAGTGGACGTTTAAACAGATTAATAATTAGAGGACGAGGACGAAGTTGATTCTGCTGCATTGTTTTTTTATTCTTATTGAACATACTAAAGAACATAAGTTTAAACAAGCTTTCTTTTCGTTTGTCGTTTTGCTTTTCCAATTGTTATTAATCTCATTTTGTTAATATTGTTCAATAAAAGTAATATTATTACCATAATTACCTACCTACTTGAAAGTTGAAAGTGAAAGAAACTATATTTTTTTCTTCTGATTCCTTATTCTTCCCTTTCTTTGTCTCCCTGTTGTTCCGCTCTATCTGTATTTAGGAAGATTTTTCCTCTACAACTTTTCCAGGAATGTAATAGAGGGCACTCTAACAACGAACGTCTTATCGTCCCAAAATCGAAGAGAAAGAACAGGGACAGGATAGGAGAAAGCCAGTCGGTCCGAGAACGAACATTATCCCATCAGGATAAAATCCGCCCCGGGCGGGAATCGAACCCGCGGCCTAGCGCTTACGAGGCAGACGCACTACCAACTAAGCTAACTAGGCTGGCCGGTCCGAGTATGATATTTATCTGTTTAGAATAAAGGTCGCTGAGAGCGGGAATCGAGCTCGTGACCTCTTGAGTATCACCTTTCACTTTGACTTACGGCTTAAATATTACCTACTATTTCTCTATTTCATGTTCCACATTTCAGTATAAAACTACATTAAATCTGTTCCTAAAGGAACAGATTTAATGTAGTTTTTAGAACACGTTTGTTGCTAAAATAAATCGCCCGTACTTTAGCGTTTTCAGCTTTCTCTCTAAATCTAATACTATCTCTAAATCTAAAACCACATCCCCACAATCCCAACATAAAATGTACATAAATCTAAATTCGCTTCATACAAACATATCTCACTATCTATCACTCTCTCTCTCTCTTCCTCTCTCTCTCTCTCTCTCTCTCGCTCCCTATCTCTCTCTCTTCCTCTCACTCTTTTATCTTCTTCCTCTTTCTCCTCTCTCCTATTTTGATTCCAACCCTCCCTTCCATTCTATCCCTCTCTTTCTCTCTCTCTCACTCTCGCAATTCATTCTCTCAGTAGCCACAAATATTTTGAGGTTAGACATAGGGATAGAGAGAGAGAGAGAGATAGAGATAAATAGAGAGAGAGTGGGGGGGGGGGAGGGTTTCTCTCTTGCCGGGGAACAGAGAGGGAGTGAGAAAACAAAAACTTTTAAATAAATTTTAATGAAAAAAAAAGAAGGAAAAACAAAGGAAGAAGGAAGTAGGAACAATTTGTGGAGAGGGATTTAAGGAGGCGGGATAAAAGGAATTGAAGGAGGGGGGTAAAGGAAGAAGTATAAACAACAAACAAAGCTAAGGAGAAGCTCAGGATATCCAAAGATCCTTTAAAGTTTAAAAGGGAGGGAGGGAAGAGGAGGAGAAGAATAACAGGAAGAGAAGGAGAAAAGGAGGAGAGGGGGAGGGGGAAGGAATGGGAGGAAGAGGGCTTTGTAAGAATTTATTTCGCCAAAAGTTAAACGTCTCCTCGCATACCATATTTCCCATCCTTTAATCTTCTTCCTCTTCTCTTCTTTTCTTTCTCATTTCATCCTTATATATTCTCCCTCCCTTTCTCCTCTCTTTGTTATCTCCTATTCTTCCTCCTCCTGCTGTTTTCTTCTTATTCTCCTCTCTCCTTCTTCTTCTTCCTTATCTCCTCCTTCTACTCCCTCCTCCTTATTTATTCTCTCTCTCTCTCTCTCTCTAATCCTCCTCCTTCTTTCTTTTTTACTTCTTCTTCATCCTTCTTTTTCCTCTCTTTTGTCTTTCTCATGTCTATGCTCTCTCCTCTTCCTCTCTCTCTTTCTCTCTCTCTCACTCTCGCAATTCATTCTCTCAGTAGCCACAAATATTTTGAGGTTAGACATAGGGATAGAGAGAGAGAGATAGAGATAAATAGAGAGAGAGAGAGATATCAAAATGAATTTTTCAACTAAGCCAAAGAAAAAAGGGAAACCGCATTTTATAATCAAAATCTCACTTCACTCTCTCTCTCCCTCTCTCTCTCTCCCTCTCTCTCTCTCCCTCTCTCTTTCCATTTTCCATTTCTGACTCACTCTCTGAGTGTACTCAAAGAAAGAACTTCAGAGCGTTCTGAAACTCCAGTAAATTGCAGACTCTGGAAAATTTTCCTCCAAAAGGACCGATTTAGATTTCTAATCAGTGATTACCAACCTCTAGTTAGCTTGGAGGGTAGCGCGCCTACCTTGTAAGCGCTAGGTCGTGGGTTCAGTTCCCACCCGGGGCAAATTTTATATTAAACAGATAAGGTTCGTTCTCACAACGGCTGATTTTCTAATATTCTGTTTGTCCTCTTTCTCTCTTCGATTTCGGGACGAAAAGACCTTATCAGTTAAAGTTCCCTCTATGAGAGATATCAAAATGAATTTTTCAACTAAGCCAAAGAAAAAAGGGAAACCGCATTTTATAATCAAAATCTCACTTCACTCCCTCTCTCTCTCTCTTTCCCTCTCTCTTTCCATTTTCCATTTCTGACTCACTATCTCTCTCTATGTATCACTCTCTTCTTCTATTTTTCCTCTCCCTCCCATCTCCTATTTCCCTTTCTCTCTCCTTCTACCTCTCCCTATTTCCCTTTCTCTCTCCTTCTCCCTCCCACTCTCTCCGTTTTTCTTTTGTCTTTTTTTCATCAAATTTGAAACATTTTGTTAAAAGATCTCCTCTTATTTTCCCTTCTTCTTCTTCTTCTTTTCTTTTGTCTTTTTTTCATCAAATTTGAAACATTTTGTTAAAACATCTCCTCTTATTTTCCCTTCTTCTTCTTCTTCTTCTTCTTGTCTTCCTCCTCCTTCTCTTCTTTCTATTATTCTCATCAATCCTCCTTCTTTTCCTCCTTCATCCTCTCCCTCCTCTTCCCCTTCTCTTTCCTCTTCTTTCTTCATTCTCTCATTATAAAGTGAGCATTCATTTTTCATGAAAATGGAATTCAAGTGTTTGCTTTATTATTATTTGTTCTCTTGTTTTTAACTTTCTGGAATCTGAGGGTGACGAGTGTCTCTTAAGAGACTCAGAACAATTAAAATGTTCTCTTAATTAACGGAACGGAACGATTTGCTCTTTGGCAATGCTTTTTTTTTTTTAAAGATACCTGAGCATTCATTTTTCATGAAAATGGAATTCAAGTGTTTGCTTTATTATTATTTGTTCTCTTGTTTTTAACTTTCTGGAATCTGAGGGCCACGAGTGTCTCTTAAGAGACTCAGAACAATTAAAATGTTCTCTTAATTAACGGAACGGAACGATTTACTCTTTGGCAATGCTTTCTCTTAAAATTGTCTCTTACAATTGGAACACATCACAAAAATAAAGAGATGGATTGGAACACATCACATGGCTTCAGGCACATTCCATTTGTCAAGGGTTTAGGCATTGCCTGGCCCTTGGGATCAATTTAATTTGAATAGAGTGGTCCGGTGCCAGACTTGCCTAACCCTCAGTTTCTTCAAAATGAGATAGTGAGACCCAAAG
>NW_007381202.1:12708-15439 GCF_000475195.1 Diaphorina citri | reverse complement strand
TAAGAAAGGAAACCATAAATTCCGTTTTCAATCGGAAGTTGAACTTGCCTTTGTTTTGTATCGTGAGATCCATGCTATTTACGACCGTCCTTGAAACTTTACAAATGTGCAGTCAAACTAACGCATTCCATTCGTTCTAATGTAGGTACGACAGTTCTGCATGCTATGTTGAGTACGTGCTTTCCATGTCTCGTTCTAGAAGCACGACACTGAGCGACCTGTCACTTCCCAAATGAATTCTCATACGACACATTCATACAATGCGAGGGAAAAAACAGCGAGGAAGAAGAAAAACATGTATAAATTGAATTTTCCTCTCTATTTTTCAATTTAAATTTTGTAGTTTACGTATCACAAAGATAACAGACATACCCATACCCACACTTGAGTTGTGAAGGAGAATGAGGAAGAGAGAGAGTAGTTGTATGCTTCAGTACATACAATAATACCCGTGCTTTGAGTACTTTGTACAAATGTAGGTACATAACAAATAATACATGACTTCATGTATATACTCGTTCTTGCAGCATATAATTACATAAATACATAGCTATATTGAATGCAGTCGAGTTATACGTGTGCTTGATGGTTCGATATGCCACTTGTGTTGTGAAGGAGAATGAGGAAGAGAGAGAGAGTAGTTGTATGCTTCAGTACATACAATAATACCCGTGCTTTGAGTACTTTGTACAAATGTACATAACAAATAATACTTGACTTCATGTACATACTCGTTCTTGCAGCATATAATTACATAAATACATAGCTATATTGAATGCAGTCGAGTTATACGTGTGCTTGATGGTTCGATATGCGAAAAGGGAAATTTTCTTGAAAAGTAATCTCTGTAATGTTGAGAAGAGAACCTCAGTAAGATTATGAACTCACTAAAGAACTTGACTTTCTTCATTTAGTGCGGTTAGAACTTTACTAAAGGATTTGTTAGGTATCTTGTAACAATATCCTGACTCCTGAATTCGAACTACATTACTTTATAACCTTTTGTACTAGAGAAGTTACAACAATCATTGAATAAAATAGGTATACCAACCTCAGTGGTGCAGTTGTTAACGCGTTGGACTTTGGATCTGGAGGTTGGTGGTTCGAGTCCAAGTCATGTCATAAAATTTATCTAGGTGAAATAATCGGGGAACGATGTTTGTGACAAGCATTTAAATATGCTTAACACAATTAAAATTCTTTTTTCAAATAGGTAGTTACGAGTGTATCAAGTAGTTCTATTGTTATAGCAGTTAAATAATAATAGACTTAAACTCATGACTGGGAATTTTCTTTAAAGGAAATTTCTCACAAAAACTCTTTTAAAGGCTATTAAAAGGAAAGCTATACGCATAAAGACTCAAAGAGTATCCCGCTTGTACTTAAGCTTGGTTCTTATGAAGGATAAAAAATTAATTACCTTGCATCCTGAACGTAGCATCCGTCTTAATCTTCTCTTATGGTTTTCACTTGTCCTGAATATTTGATACCTGCCGTGGTAGGTGTACCGTTTTCCCATGCCAATCCGTTCTATTATTCATTGGCAAAGGAAAACTCACTCTCCTGAACCCGGAACACTTCTTTCGTTCTCAACTGAATTGAAAATATAAAAATCGTTTTTTATTTGTGCTGAAATAATTGGCACGGAATTGAGAGCAAAGAACACAAGCATGTGAACGCTATGGCACTTGGAAAGGTTCAATTAAATTCTTGTCTCTAATTGAACGAGTTAACTTTGGACTTTTCTTCCAAGTTTTCATATGAAGGTATTCATTTATATTGCAAGTGAGTATTCCTGAGCTGCACGAAAATTTCTCAGTGAAGTAAGTAGATCAATATAGCACATGAGACACAGGATGTATATGTTATGGGAAAACGCTAGGTAAATCACAGAACTAATGAAGTAGGGTTTTTATTGGAAAATGCTGGGTACATTTTGATGCTAGGTACTTTTTCGATTATTTCTATCAAATTTAATGCAATCATTTTCTCCTCTCACAACTAGAAATTACAGTCGAGAGATTGACTCCGTTCTAATAGCTAGGTATGTAGGTAACTATAGGTACTGTCATGTATTGTGTTCCTGTAACACTCTCGGGAAAATACGATTAAAGAGGATAAAGGAAATCAAGAGCAAATACAAAGAACACTTCAGCAATATCTTTTTATCTTCTCCTCTTCTGTTAGAAACTTTCGAAAATAATGATAGGGAACATCAAGAACGTATCCAGACACTAAAAGTAAATTGTCAACAAAATTGAACGTTTTACTGAGAGTCTTTCGTATAATGCTTGTCACCTCAGTGCTTTGTCGGCTCCCGAGGGATCTTATTAAGACAAAAAGGTAGAGGTTTTTGTCGGGAATTAAAAATAGATGTGCTGGTTTCAACAATACTTCATCGCCTATAACCGCTTTTCTGTTCCACTTCCCAAAGGAAATCAAATTATTATTTGAAAATTGCTTTCCATCCATAATTGAATAAAATATCAATTTAAGAAGGCATTTCACGCTGAAAGCACCCAAGACCTTTTGATCTTGTTCTTTTTATTTAGTAGCTACGATGACATTGTTATTACTTATTTACTTCCTTGTTCTGCTTTCAAGCTCAATTGTGTGCTTTGTTTGACGCAACAGATAGATGTTAAAACTGTAAAAGTGCTGAGAAAAGTTTAATTGTAATCATGTTCTTTTTTGGGTTTTATGTGATTTCTAGGAGTGCCTCTTCAAATTT
>NW_007381202.1:0-11751 GCF_000475195.1 Diaphorina citri | reverse complement strand
TTATTATTTTTTAAACGTCTGGTTCTATCGTTTAGTGTTTTGGTTAGTTGGCGGTGTTTTGAGTTGATCTCATATACTTTAAATGTTCTATCTACATATGTAATTATTTTTTAATCCGTAGTGAATGAGGTCTTACTATCACTTAATCCGTGCAATCGAGAGTTTCTCTTCCAAATGGTTCGATGTATTGATTATTCGTGTTGGTTTTACCGTTTTTGCTCAATTGATTACTGCAATCAGTTCAAGTGCTAGTTAATTTTGTCGGTAGCGGGTACCTTTTTTACTACTTTTTTTATTGGTTGAATAGTGAGTACCTATTTATTTTTAGAAATTCAGGCAATTTAAAAAATCTCTAGCATTTTTAATTTGTTATTTTTTATAGTTTTAGATATTATAGTGTAAATGATTATGTTTTTTAATGTCTATAATGTCTGTTTATGTTTGCCAGAGGTATCTATTCTCAATATTCCAAGTTGAGGAGCAGTAATCCTGTTACCAGAGCACTGTATTTTTTATGCCCAATGCAGCCAATGCTTTAATTTTCGTATTTATTATAATCTTCATAAAATGTTCTCAAGTCAAGTCTGATTCTTATAATTGAGTTGGAGATTATCCATTTCTATTATTATTTACATAAAATACTACTAAATGATTCATCCCTCCCTCTGTATTTCAATAATCCCACCATTTCTCGGAATCCTCAAGGACTGAAGAGGTTTGACAATGAATTCACATTATCAATGTCCCCAGAGCCAGGAGAATTGGAAGAAGTCGTGTACTTTATTGAAAGAGATTCAGAGGGTGGATCTGTCAATCTGATGGAACCCAGTCTACCACTCCCTATGAGAACTCTTGCTTGAATTGGGTGAGGTCCTGATAATGATGTCTTCTTGTCTTTGACGGATGTTTTGTGTTGTTTGTTCTGCCACCCACCCAAAACAGGAAGATAAAAAATCACTTTATAATAGGAAATTCTGTGTTTGGATAAAATCCTGAGAAGGACCCAAGATAACGAAGCCCTAATGTATTTCGCCGGTCTATTCTGATTTGATTTTACTGTCTAGTTCTAGGTTGAAACAAGAAGTCTTGTTCCTGAAATGATAAAGAAGGCCTATACTTCTCAAATGATCTTTACCACTTTTGTTCATTATGGACCGCTAAGAAATTGAGTCACAACTTAAATTGGGTAATTTTTTATGGGTTCAAATTCAAAGTTTCAATCACAGTCTTCGATATCATCCCTTGAAACAATTCCTGCCTTGAATATTATCACCTGACACCTCTCCCTTATTATGTGCCACCCTAACTCGGTACACGCCCATTCTTTAATAGAGAATTTGCAAAATCTGCATAACCCAGACTGTGACTCAAATCCTGCGCTCTACCATTGTTCATTGCCTTGAGAGCATTACCATTGTTCAAACATTAAGTCCTTACGTAGGAGTATAGGAAATGAGTGCTTTACAAGTTATTAATCCAGTTATTCCGCTCAACATAGGTGACGTTCAAGTTATTAAAAAAAGCAGAGGTTATGTATGAGTGCAGCAATAGAAGAGATGTACAATAGTACAATACGGATATGCAATATTCCGAGTTGTATTATCTAACTCTTAACAGCAGGACTATGTTTTTATGTTGTGAACCTACCTTTTTTTAGATGGGAAATAATATCACAGAAATAAAAGCGAATGTATTACCAGGCTAGGATGGTGCTATAGGGTCTTGGGGTTTACGTCCTGTTCCGAAATGTATTTTTCCCGTAATCCCTCTGTTCCTGTTCTTCAGGCTCTTATTTTCTTTATGTTTCCTTCATCATTGTATGTTCTCTTTTCGCTTGTCCGCAAATGTCTCTTCACGTTTGGCTTAATGCATGAATCTAATACTGGATTTGAAGTATTACACTTCACATCCACCCCTGTAGTGTATATCAAGGATCATGTTTATCCTGCTCACTGACTGTATGAGATATTTACCGCCATCATAGTCTTTAATATACAGTTAGTATAACTATTGCTATTAACAGGGTGTCTACCAGACTGGAAAACCGGGAAAACCGGGAAAAGTCAGGGAATTTCATGGAGACTGGAAAAGTCAGGGAATTTCACGAAAAAGTGCCAAAAATCGAAAAAAGTCAGGGAATTTTTCAAAGCCTAAAAAAAGACAAAGAAAGATTTCAATTAAAAAAGTATGCAACCATGAAGGGGCAACACATAATCTCTCAAAAATTTCGCCTGCGGCGCTGAAATTTTGTCTCTTCATGAAAAAGTTTTGGGAATATTTCAAAGCCTATAAAACGAGAAAAAGACTTTGGGCAGTAAAAAAAAAGTATCCAACCTTGAAGGAGCTACTTAAATTTTCTCCAAAAAAATTTCGCCTGCGGCGCTGTCATTTTGTATTATATAGAAATGTATTGGGGGGAATAACTATACTCGTCTTTTACACGTATTTAATTACATAAAAAACTGACACATGACAAGCTACAGGTTACATACTTACTGAAAAGTTTCGCCTGCGGCCCTGAAGATTACACCTTTGACAAGTCTGCTTCTCTTACTATTGTAGACCAAAATCTTCAAAATTTCGCCTGCGGCGCCAAATTTTTGTGTTTTGATTAACTAAGTTTTTTTTTCTAATTAGAGGACCAAAATTTTCGCCTGTGGGCCCATAAAAATTTTCACTTTCGTTAATTCTGGTTTCTATAAATTGTAGCTCAACAATTTTCAAGAATTTCGCCTGCCGGCGCTGTTCATTTCCCCCTTTTTTGTGTTAACCTACAATACGGATATGCAATATTCCGAGTTGTATTATCTAACTCTTAACAGCAGGACTATGTTTTTATGTTGTGAACCTACCTTTTTTTAGATGGGAAATAATATCACAGAAATAAAAGCGAATGTATTACCAGGCTAGGATGGTGCTATAGGGTCTTGGGGTTTACGTCCTGTTCCGAAATGTATTTTTCCCGTAATCCCTCTGTTCCTGTTCTTCAGGCTCTTATTTTCTTTATGTTTCCTTCATCATTGTATGTTCTCTTTTCGCTTGTCCGCAAATGTCTCTTCACGTTTGGCTTAATGCATGAATCTAATACTGGATTTGAAGTATTACACTTCACATCCACCCCTGTAGTGTATATCAAGGATCATGTTTATCCTGCTCACTGACTGTATGAGATATTTACCGCCATCATAGTCTTTAATATACAGTTAGTATAACTATTGCTATTAAGTTACCTCTTCAAAATCATCATCATTCTTGAAACAATTGCAGCTATCAATTAATTATACGAGTATGTTTGAAATGTAAGAATAGGTACTCGTCTGATTTCTCCATCTTGCAGGTAAACATCAATTAAATTTCCCATCGTTCTCTTTTACGTCGTTCAAATAGCCGACATATGTAGGTTTCTTGTATCTGCTAGTGGTCTTTCAAGAGACGTGGAATCTCATCCATCAAAAGGTGTTGGACCTTTCCTGTACCCAGTGAAAGATGCCAAGGGGGACAAATTTCAAGGATTATTTTAATTATACGAGTATGTTTGAAATGTAAGAATAGGTACTCGTCTGATTTCTCCATCTTGCAGGTAAACATCAATTAAATTTCCCATCATTCTCTTTAAGTCGCGTCTTTCAAATAGCCGACATATGTAGGTTTCTTGTATCTGCTAGTGGTCTTTCAATAGACGTGGAATCTCATCCATCAAAAGGTGTTGGACCTTTCCTATACCCAGTGAAAGATGCCAAGGGGGACAAATTTCAAGGATTATGGACGAGGAGAAAGGACAGTACACTGCTTTAGGAACCTATAACATGAAAGTACCGAGTCTCATTATCCTATGACCCCATGAATAAGAACTAAATGATCCAAAGGTACTTACTCTAGTAACGTTAAGCACTCGAGCTTATTAATAACACAAATTTCATTTCCTTGTTTTGATTAGATTAACTTTAATGTCAGAGCCGTCACATTTGTCACTCCTTGGCTCCTTTCTCTCGTGGCAGCTTGACAGCTTAGAGACTGGAGAGTATCTGTTCATTGTTCATTCTTCAGAGTTCATACTATATCTCGCTACAAAGTTCAGATTGATTGTTTAGATACCAGATAGCGAGTCTCATCTTCTACGTTTGTTCATTCTTCAGAGTTCATACTATATCTCGCTACAAAGTTCAGATTGATTGTTTAGATACCAGATAGCGAGTCTCATCTTCTACGCACTGTATATATGATAGGATAGGTTCAATGAAAATGAAGAATGTTTTAAGAACAGAAAACTTACCGTACCAAGTACCAGTAGATAAATTTATTCGTAAAACCCGTCAGTTAGAAAGCGTCGCGAGCGTAGGTATGCGACAAAAACGGGGTCCCTATAGAGGTAGAAGGAGGGAGAAAGGAAAAGGAAAGCCTTTTTTCTACTGGTTAATTATAGATTTTAAATGGTTGAAATTGGTGTTAAATTAGGTAGTTTTAGTTCCAAATGTTTAATTGAAATTTGGTTAAATGGTAAATACAATTAAAAATGATTGCAATTTGAGTTCTTAGAGCACACTATTCACTCACTGATAACAAAGGCTGAAGGCCAAAATCAAAAGTACTTATATGATGCAGCACAAAAGATATAAATGAATCTTAGAGTGAAAGCTATTGACCGCTCTGTTAATATGTTAGAAACGAACTGAATGTAGATTCGATAGACACTCGAGCCTATGCTAGGTACTCAGAGTGGTACCATTTTTGACTAAGTTTATACAAGTTTAATTACTATCAAACAGATGATGATGCCAGAGTTTGAACATAAAAACGAAACTCATGTTTATCAAAGAGGAACATCAAAATAAAAGCAAATAAAATAAATGAAATTAATTAATTAAGTTCATTAAACATGTATGATAACATTAATAACACAGGACTACCTCAAACTCAAACACATGGTTGAGCCAGTACAGGAGTAAGGTACATAATATTAATGTCATGTTGTGTACATTGAAAAATGGTCTCCCAAATTATACGAGTAGGTGAACTGGACAAGTAGCCTTTCCGAAGGAACTTGGTCTTACTACATACATGCTACCTTTTTGGAAAAAGGTAACTTGGATCACTCGCTTAAAGCTTTATGTTTTAGCATTTAAATGAAATTTACTTGAAAGCCTTTTGTAATATCATCTTCCCCCAAATTTTCGAGTGTCACATTTGAGTTTTGAGTCCTCTTAATTGGGTCTCCATTGTATCACATTTCATGTTAATCCTTTTACTCTTTGATATTTTTAGGTACATGCTCTTCAAACTTAGCATGAATTTCTTTCTTCCTCACTTCAACATTCGTATCTGTTTTCAGACTGGTTAAAGGTGTATTTTCTCCTGTTCCTTTGTGTTTCATTCAGCTTTCTGGTACTTGTCACCTCTTCAACATACATATACATACCTACCATTTCTGCCACAAATTTATAAAGAAACAACTCAGCAAATTTTTTTTGTTTCGTCGTTACATTTTGTTGAATTTTACATTAAAATAAAAACCTCTGACTCTTTTTCCAAAGGTTATTTTCCAAACATATCCCTAATGCTTATTATCATTGTCATTAGTGTTTTCTGTTTCTGTAATATTGATAGTAAAGGTTACTTGGTTACAATAAAGAGCTTTCGTATTTTTCTCCATTCCTATGAATAGCATGTTGTAGTGTAAGCTAAACCACAAAGTAAGTTCTTTTCATTAATAAGATTTGTGTGTTTCAAAAGTTGATTTTGAATTTACGAAGGTATGTATTTGGGATTGTTTTCATTTACCTTCGGTAAACCTTATTGATTTTTCCCCTTATAAAAATTTTTGTAAGGAAATATTTATTGACGTCTAGCAAAACGATTCTCTTCCATCATTGTGATTTCATCTTGTTCAATATCCGCAGTGAATTCTACTCAATGTTCATGCTTCGTTCTAAGTTGATTTTGAATTTACGAAGGTATGTATTTGGGATTGTTTTCATTTACCTTCGGTAAACCTTATTGATTTTTCCCCTTATAAAAAATTTTGTAAGGAAATATTTATTGACGTCTAGCAAAACGATTTTCTTCCATCATTGTGATTTCATCTTGTTCAATATCCGCAAGTGAATTCTACTCAATGTTCATGCTTCGTTCCATTCATTGGAAGTCTGCTTTTGAATAGCAATCAGAAATTATGTATGGACAAGAGTTTCCTCAAGTGTGAACTCGGATCTAGCCCAGGTCAAAGTATCACAGAGGTATCTCCTTATTGGGAGGGATATCAGATACATAGCGTCACTAATTACACTGATAATGCACTTTTTCTTTGCAAAGAAACTAACGGTCTGCTCTGCACTGACCCATCAACTTCAAAACTGACACGCCGCATCGTGCGATATCATCAAACAGTCAAACACATAATGTGCTACTTGAAATCCGAGCTGAATCTTTCCATCCATATCCATGTCTTCATGTTTGGCAGAACTTCATTTGAGCTTGAACATTGATCACCCCGAGTCTAAATACGTTTTGACTATTCATTACCAACCTATAAATGACTAGTCTATACCGTTTAAAGCAAATACCTCAAAAGTCCAAGTTTATTAGATTCATGTTGAGAGGGTTGAAGGGTATCGGTTGCGTGTCTCTCCTTCTTGGGATCATGAGCTGCAAAGAATTGTGAATAATATATTGATTTATTATTCTGTGTTTTATGTAATGTAAAGTTTTCGTCGACATTGTCAAAAAAACCCTACACGGCTACATGGTGAGAATGATCGTTTTATTCGTTTTCTTCATCATCAGTGATGCTTTATTCCTGTGGCGAATTCCGTTCTCATGATTTCATGTTCTCGGTTTCTAGAGTGTTTCCCTGGTTTCATGCTAATACCTTCGCAAATCGAACGTTTCCTATTTCATCTGCGAATCAATAATATACGCTTTGCGATATACTCTACACTATATTTTTTCCTCCTTGAGTGCAATGTATGTAATTTGAGACTTCTCACTTTGCTTCTATGGTGTACGACTGAGTGTGTAAGTGTATCCTCTTCATGTGAGTATGGGATTCATATTGTTGCATTAAGTCCCTGACAGGGGATATGAGAAATCTCTTTTGCATCATCAGTGATGCTTTATTCCTGTGGCGAATTCCGTTCTCATGATTTCATGTTCTCGGTTTCTAGAGTGTTTCCCTGGTTTCATGCTCATACCTTCGCAAATCGAACGTTTCCTATTTCATCTGCGAATCAATAATATACGCTTTGCGATATACTCTACAAGTCTACACTACATTTTTTTCTCCTTGAGTGCAATGTATGTAATTTGAGACTTCTCACTTTTCTTCTATAGTGTACGACTGAGTGTGTAAGTGTATCCTCTTCATGTGAGTATGGGATTCATATTGTTGCATAAAGTCCCTGAACGCACGATAGGAAATGGAACTCGTTTCTGTTTATCAAGTCAGTTGTGTTACTGGTCTGGTGGTTGATTTTTACCATTTGTTGAAAAATCGATGTAAATCTAAATAGTTATTTATTATTTTTTAAACGTCTGGTTCTATCGTTTAGTGTTTTGAGTTGATCTTATATACTTCAAATGTTCTATCAAGTCCCTGACAGGGGATATGAGAAATCTCTTTTGGCTCTTTACATTCATTGCATATCTTTCCACAAGTTAGTATTGAAAATGGTTCACTCCGAGCTTGAAAGCGAAGTGGCACTACTCACATTCAGTTTTTTATGATCCGGATAATAGCGGACTTTAGAACCAACCAGGACATAAACAGTACTCTTATCACTGATCTTATAATTGATAAGAACATGCATTCCTCTCTTTCTCTCCCCGGGTGCCATGATATCAGAGTTATACGTTTTCACAGCGTCGATTTCTGTCCCATCAGAGTTTTAACGTTTCCCCCGATTACATTAATGTCTTTGTACTGTTATCACTGATCTTATAATTGATAAGAACATGCATTCCCCTCTTTCTCTCCCCGGGTGCCATGATATCAGAGTTAGGTATACGTTTTCGATCATGTTTATCCTGCTCACTGACTGTATGAGATATTTACCGCCATCATAGTCTTTAATATACAGTTAGTATAACTATTGCTAAGTTAGGTATACAGCGTCGATTTCTGTCCCATCAGAGTTTTAACGTTTCCAACGATTACATTATAATGTCTTCGCTAAATTATTTCGTATTTCAAGTAACAGATGATGATATCCCAATTCCCAGAACATCCTGATTTTACATATCTGGGTACTGAACTTCTAATCACGAAAAAGTGCCAAAAATCGAAAAAAGTCAGGGAATTTTTCAAAGTCTAAAAAAAGACAAAGAAAAATTTCAATGAAAAGAACTTCTAACTTCGACTTATCTTTTATTTTACCTCAGGAGATTTTCACGAATTGATAATGCTGTGAAGTGAAACTCAAACCTGAGTCTGTTTCAGTTTCATCAATGTGAGATAGTACTATGTGTCCCATTAGAAATATTAGTGTACTTAGAGTACTTGCATCAATATGTAGAATGTTGAGGTTCCTCCGAGTAGTGCCGTAGAAAGAAGAAATAGAGAACTGAGATTTTCATCGCTAGCACATCCTCTCCAATGTCCATGTGGAGATTTTCACGAATTGATAATGCTGTGAAGTGAAACTCAAACCTGAGTCCTGAGTCTGTTTCAGTTTCATCAATGTGAGATAGTACCCTGTGTCCCATTAGAAATATTAGTGTACTTAGAGTACTTGCATCAATATGTAGAATGTTGAGGTTTCTGCGAGTAGTGCCGTAGAAAGAAGAAATAGAGAACTGAGATTTTCATCGCTAGCACATCCTCTCCAATGTCCAAGTGAGGAAGAAAGAAATTCATGCTAAGTTTGAAGAGCATGTACCTAAAAATATCAAAGAGTAAAAGGATTAACATGAAATGTGATATTGTGATACAATGGAGACCCAATTAAGAGGACTCAAAACTCAAATGTGACACTCGAAAATTTGGGGGAAGATGATATTACAAAAGGCTTTCCAGTAAATTTCATTTAAATGCTAAAACATAAAGCTTTAAGCGAGTGATCCAAGTTTCCTTTTTCCAAAGAGGTAGCATGTATGTAGTAAGACCAAGTTCCTTCGGAAAGGCTACTTGTCCAGTTCACCTACTCGTATAATTTGGGAGACCATTTTTCAATGTACACAACATGACATTAATATTATGTACCTTACTGGAGATTTTCACGAATTGATAATGCTGTGAAGTGAAACTCAAACCTGAGTCCTGAGTCTGTTTCAGTTTCATCAATGTGAGATAGTACTCTGTGTCCCATTAGAAATATTAGTGTACTTAGAGTACTTGCATCAATATGTAGAATGTTGAGGTTTCTCCGAGTAGTGCCGTAGAAAGAAGAAATAGAGAACTGAGATTTTCATCGCTAGCACATCCTCTCCAATGTCCATGTACATATGTATCACTAACCTATCCTTCAGATTGCAATATTTGTTCAGGTTATCAAAAGCCATTTTCCAACTCATAAGAGTAGCTTTTCATAGGCGGAATGTGAAATAATACATATGTATAAACCTTGTCAAATGAAACGAAACCCAAAGCGAGTTTTCTCTATTCATTACATAAATATTATGTTCTTGTTTTGCTGAGTTGTTTCTTTATAAATTTGTGGCAGAAATGGTAGGTATGTATATGTATGTTGAAGAGGTGACAAGTACCAGAAAGCTGAATGAAACACAAAGGAACAGGAGAAAATACACCTTTAACCAGTCTGAAAACAGATACGAATGTTGAAGTGAGGAAGAAAGAAATTCATGCTAAGTTTGAAGAGCATGTACCTAAAAATATCAAAGAGTAAAAGGATTAACATGAAATGTGATATTGTGATACAATGGAGACCCAATTAAGAGGACTCAAAACTCAAATGTGACACTCGAAAATTTGGGGGAAGATGATATTACAAAAGGCTTTCCAGTAAATTTCATTTAAATGCTAAAACATAAAGCTTTAAGCGAGTGATCCAAGTTTCCTTTTTCCAAAGAGGTAGCATGTATGTAGTAAGACCAAGTTCCTTCGGAAAGGCTACTTGTCCAGTTCACCTACTCGTATAATTTGGGAGACCATTTTTCAATGTACACAACATGACATTAATATTATGTACCTTACTCCTGTACTGGCTCAACCATGTGTTTGAGTTTGAGGTAGTCCTGTGTTATTAATGTTATCATACATGTTTAATGTCTCTTTTGCCTCTTTACATTCATTGCATATCTTTCCACAAGTTAGTATTGAAAATGGTTCAGTCCGAGCTTGAAAGCGAAGTGGCACTACTCACATTCAGTTTTTTATGATCCGTATAATAGCGGACTTTAGAACCAACCAGGACATAAACAGTACTGTTATCACTGATCTTATAATTGATAAGAACATGCATTCCCCTCTTTCTCTCCCCGGGTGCCATGATATCAGAGTTAGGTATTTGGGATCATGAGGTGCAAAGAATTGTGAAAAATATATTGATTTATTATTCTGTGTTTTATGTAAAGTTTTCGTCAACATTGTCAAAAAAAACCTACACGGCTACATGATGAGAATGATCGTTTTCTTCAAATTACTCTGAATGGATTAAGGCGTAGTGTTATGTGTTGTTGAAGTATTATAACATATTACTTAGGTAGTTTAATCAACTAGTTTATCAGTATTGCGAAATGAAATGATGTGATAAAAAGTGTAAAGTTTACTCTGATAATTTTTAATATAACGATGATGATGCCTCCTCGTTATCAATGGAACTGTTTGTTATCTTCTTCATTCAACATATTTTATTATTAGAAATGTGGATTCAGATGATTTAGTTTTTAAATCTCAGACGTTAGTATTTTGATTCAAGGTTGTTAAGTTTCTTTAAATCTACATTTAAAGTGGTATGCCTCCTCGTTATCAATGGAACTGTTTGTTATCTTCTTCATTCAACATATTTTATTATTAGAAATGTGGATTCAGATGATTTAGTTTCTAAATCTCAGACGTTAGTATTTTGATTCAAGGTTGTTAAGTTTCTTTAAATCTACATTTAAAGTGGTGGATTTCATTGAACATTGACATGTTTGACACATTAAGTGATCAACCTTATGCAGAGAAGTTATTGAGATCAATGTGTCTGTGTAAGAATCTAACACAATTTATAACGGTTTATGATTAATTAGTACATACTCTCAGATTTAATGTAGGATGTATTTAGGTATCCTTTGCCCCAAAGTTGAATTACTTAGGTATAGTTACTTGGAATCCATCATTATTTAATATGTCAACTGGGCGCTTAGGTAAATTCATAATTTTCACATGCTTGAATTGTAAAGAAACAAACGTTCAAGCATCGCCAGAAATATGGATGAGACATACCTACATAGATACATATGAGTCATGCAGGTGGATATAATAGGATTGAGAAGGCTTCTCAGAACTTGAGTATCATGTCCTCTCAGTGAGGACGCGATTTAACCTTGAAAGTTGTATCTCCGTGATCATTGGTTGTAAACTGAATTTTATATCAAACACAAAATCCATCTGAACAGTGATCAATAACTTGGCCTGAGCAGTGATTTTGTTTCATTTATTTTATTTGCTTTTATTTTGATGTTCCTCTTTGATAAACATGAGTTTCGTTTTTATGTTCAAACTCTGGCATCATCATATGTTTGATAGTAATTAAACTTGTATAAACTTAGTCAAAAATGGTACCACTCTGAGTACCTAGCATAGGCTCGAGTGTC
>NW_007381201.1:14087-15486 GCF_000475195.1 Diaphorina citri | reverse complement strand
AAAGTGAAGTGATATTGGTGGAGATGACAAGACTACAAAGTGGAACTATACCCACAAAATGTATTAAATCAGTGGAGATGTCAAAACTACAAAGTAATGTATACCTACCTGTTGCTCCCGAAGTGTTTTAAATCAGTGGAGATGTCAAAACTACACAAAATAACATTGAAGGAGTGTAGACTGTTAGGTGCCCAAAGTGAAGTAATATTGGTAGAGATGACAAGACTACAATGTGAAACTGCACCCACAAAATGTATTAAATTAGTGGAGATGCCAAAAGTACAAAGTAATGTGTACCTACCTGCTGCTCCCACAGTGTTTTAAATCAGTGGAGATGTCAAAACTACACAAAATAACATTGAAGGAGTGTAGACTGTTAGGTGCCCAAAGTGAAGTAATATTGGTAGAGATGACAAGACTACAAAGTGAAACTGCACCCACAAAATGTATTAAATTAGTGGAGATGCCAAAAGTACAAAGTAATGTGTACCTACCTGCTGCTCCCACAGTGTTTTAAATCAGTGGAGATGTCAAAACTACACAAAATAACATTGAAGGAGTGTAGACTGTTAGGTGCCCAAAGTGAAGTAATATTGGTAGAGATGACAAGACTACAAAGTGAAACTGCACCCACAAAATGTATTAAATCAGTGGAGATGCCAAAACTACACAAAACAATTGACACAGTATGATCACTCCCATCTAATCGCCTCGCGCCTGTAAAATATTTGTCCGTTCCTAGAACGTGCTGTGACTAGAGCGTGACCTGAACAAATACATAGGTAGTAGAAATCTGGCCTAAAATTTACAAATCTACCATGTCTTCAATCATGAGGAAGGTACGATGAAAATTTATAGGTGTAAGATTAGAGCCCGTTCCCACTTGTCGTGAGTTTCATCGGATTTTTTTCCGAACGACACAAAATGTCCTATAGGCAATGTAATAAATGAGAGTGTTCCCACTACACACGACACGATTTTTTTCCGGGCGACAAGTGGGTACAGGCTCTTAGTGTTAACATGACACGAGAATTTGAATCCAAGTCATGTTCCTGTCCTCTGAAATGACATCGGAATGACATCCTGTTATCTAAAGGTTATCACAAAAATATAGGAGTGTCTCTTCACCATTATTGTGACTTTGTGAGATACCTATCAATGTCTTATCATTATTAGTTAGACCAGCACTGAGGTAGGTTACTATCTAGCTATCTAATTAGTACCTAAGGAGGAAAGTGGGAGAAGAATTGTCCATCTATCACAATTGGTTTGATATGTTGCCAATCCCTATTGTGTTTGTTGCATTCTTAAATACCTATCACTAATAAATTTCAAGTTACCTACATTGGAATGTGATGCATTTACTGGGAAAATCCCCCTACCTTCACCCTCACCACTG
>NW_007381201.1:0-13601 GCF_000475195.1 Diaphorina citri | reverse complement strand
ATAAATAAATAAATAAATAAATAAATAAATAAATAAATAAATAAATAAATAAATAAATAAATAAATAAATAAATAAATAAATAAATAAATAAATAAATAAATAAATAAATAAATAAATAAATAAATAAATAAATAAATAAATAAATAAATAAATAAATAAATAAATAAATAAATAAATAAATAAATAAATAAATAAATAAATAAATAAATAAATAAATAAATAAATAAATAAATAAATAAATAAATAAATAAATAAATAAATAAATAAATAAACCTTTATTTGGTGGTCATTTAAAGGCACAATACAATACATACTTATAAATTTAGAAAAACATACAAAGAGTAATCCTACCTATTAATATAACCATTATACATAAAGTATTTTTTAAGTTCTTCCCATTTGAAATACCTATATGCCAAAGCTCAAGGCCAAGACCCCAATTCAGCAACTGCTGAGGTATAATTGACACCTGTGATTTTAATGGCTCACTATTATAAAAATACATAATAATACATAATATAAATATATATAATCAAGGGTAATTAAACTATTGTTTTTAAAGGAATATCTGTAGTTTCCTACTACCTCTTGACTTAACAATTTCAAAATAAATATCTGAAGTTTTGAAGGGAAAAAGAAAGTAGTTTCCTACTACCTCTTGACTTAACAATTTCAAAATAAATATCTGAAGTTTTTGAAGGGAAAAAGAAAAACTTAAAGATATATAAGGATGTGATTTTAATGGCTCACTATTATAAAAATACATAATAATACATAATATAAATATAAATATATATAATCAAGGGTAATTAAACTATTAAACTATTGTTTTAAAGGAATATCTGTAGTTTCCTACTACCTCTTGACTTAACAATTTCAAAATAAATATCTGAAGTTTTTGAAGGGAAAAAGAAAAACTTAAAGATATATAAATATATACCTATATGAACAAGAACAATCAACTACGTAAATATACATTCTTAAATCTCTCAAAAGTAGTATTATAATAGAAGTATAATAGAAGTAGAAATATACCTTACGTAGGTACCTACGGATAAATAACACCTACATATATACTTGGTGAAATAACTACTTACTTTTAGAATAACTACCTTGTTATAAGTACCTGCCTAAAACTAGGATAATAACTCATAATAATAACTCAATATAACTCAAAATAATTCATTACGATAGGAAATGATATTTCATTACATTCCGAACATACCTGGTAATAGGTACGCAGTATTATGGTCAGTTCCGGAGTGCCACCTCTACTAGTGAGGTCTACAGTCTACTAGTGAGGTCTGTAGTGAGGTCTGCAGTGTGTTAGTCATTATGTGAAGCGTGCAATGCGTGCTGCCTGAGTTACTCCGGGAGGTGATTCTAAACCATCTGATCCGTGTCAAAATAAATACACACAGAATACCTAATACCTACCGTACTTTCCTTAATTCCTTATCCTAAGATATAGTAAGTACACAAAGTATGCTATAGTATCCTTCGAAAGTACAACGACTTACAGACAAAATATGTAAATGCACAAAATTATTGAAAATCGCGCGAATGGTCGAATTTGACTACAGTCGAAACTGGATAGATGAGAAAACCGAGTATGTAGGTACCTACGAGTACACCTATTTGAGAATATTAAATTTCGAGATCCCTTAATTTTTTATGCGAAAATCCATTTGCATGAGAATAATTTACCACGGAGAAGATTCTTAGGTTGAACCCTCTAATTGAGAATTTCTGCACTTTTGGATGCGCCCCCCCCCTCTTTATGTACCACTAAAATGAGGTAACCTCTCTAATCGAGGCTGTCTTCTAGGAGTTCCCAATGATCCAGGATTGACTGTAGTATTATTGGGTGACATTGAATGTAAATGTTGACTATTTCCATATTGCACTGCACCATTGTTCATCAAGGTTTCTCACTTCCTAGTGTCTTTAGAAAACCAAGTTTCAACTCATTCGGTATATTACACTCACTTTATATTATGTACTTCATATAGGTCGACTTACTCCAATCCTTATCAAGCCCACCCATGTATGACAGTAAGTATGAATCAGTGTGTGTTACAGAGAAGAAAAATAATCTAGAGCTTTTGACACATCCACTAATATACACTCCAGCTCAAGAGTCGATGATACTTAAAACATAGAGCGGTATAGTTATTTAAGTACGAGGTACCTACTTAACTTTAATGAAGTTGAGTTACTTGGGTATAGTAGGTATCTAATAGGTACTTTGCATTACAGTCGTAGGTATGTACCTATCTAGTTGTTTTGAATGAAATAAGCATTCAGTAAGTTTAAGAGGCACTTGTACATAACGAACCATGTACATTAAAAATAGTAAGTAAGTAAATTGTACCTATGTATGTTAGTGGCATTACCCCCTAGTTGACTCAAAACACAATTTTTTTCTCCACCATTTCAAAACTCAACAACCATATTACAGTTAATATTATTGTGTACTCAAGTTCTGTACTTAGCTATGACTTTTCTATAGGCAGTAGGTATAGGCTTATCCACTGGTTACCAACTGGTATGAAGGCATTTCAAGAAGAACTCCTTTAATGAAAATTGATCCAGAATATGCAGAACACTCTCGGAATCTCGTTGCTCATTCTGTTTCTGTCAGTCCTGTTTGCCTCTGTAAAGTTATGGATATGTCAGCTGAGTTAGCTTTGTAAAGTTATGGGTATATCAGCTGAGTTAGCTTTGTAAAGTTATGGGTATATCAGCTGAGTTAGCTTTGTAAAGTTATGGGTATGTCAGCTGAGTTAGCTTTGTAAAGTTATGGATATGTCAGCTGAGTTAGCTTTGTAAAGTTATGGGTACCTATGTCAGCTGAGTTAGCTTTACCTTGTAAGCTCTAGGTCGCGGATTCCATTCCCGCCAAGATCAGATTTTATCCTAAACAGATGAGTAAGGTTCGTTCTCGGAACGGCTGGCTTTCTCCTATCCTGTCTTCCGCTCTCTTCGCTTTCGGGACGATTGAGACCTCCGTGGCTATGTGGTAGAGGTCCGTGGGAGAGTGCCAGAGTGATCATTTTGTAAAGCAGTTCTTGCAGGGCGAGGTTACCAACTGGTATGAAGGCATTTCAAGAAGAACTCCTTTAATGAAAATTGATCCAGAATATGCAGAACACTCTCGGAATCTCGTTTCTGTCAGTCCTGTTTGCCTCTGTAAAGTTATGGGTATGTCAGCTGAGTTAGCTTTGCCTTGTAAGCTCTAGGTCGCGGATTCCATTCCCGCCGAGAGCAGATTTTATCCTAAACAGACGAGTAAGGTTCGTTCTCGGAACGGCTGGCTTTCTCCTATCCTGTCTTCCGCTCTTTTCGCTTTCGGGACGATTGAGACCTCCGTGGCTAAGTGGTAGAGGTCCGTGGGAGAGTGGTAGAGTGGTCATTTTGTGAAACAGTTTTTGCAGAGCGGAGTGCTCTACAGTCTCCTCTGCACTTTACTTCAGTTATCCGCTGCTACCAACTCTCCTCTCACGTTCATTTCCAACCCCTTGTAAAAACACTTGGAAAACCAGATTACCTCATACAGCCTCTACGTTCTACGCCATAGTCACAGAAATAAACACCTCATAGTTAGGGGAACACGGGGCAAAATGACACCTCTAGTGCTTATGAGGTCCTAACTAAAAAAATAAAAGTCACTCAGATGTGTAATTTTGTAACAAAATAAAGCATAATTTTAGCTACAATTTAGATCAGACAAGAACGATATATAAATAGCTAAAAAAAAAAAAAAACTAAAAATATTTTTATGAGGGTACCAAAAAAGACCGTTTTGCCTCAAGGCTGGGGCAAAATTGTCCTATACCATATACACGGAAAACACCTTGGGGCAAAATCGAACCCTGGGGAACCATTCTCCCACTAGGGTATAGGGTACCATTCTGCTCCAGACGGTATAAAACCATTATGCGCCAAAGCGTCAGGCTTTGTATCAAGCACTCGTAAAATCGAAAAAACCTCCGTACTCTTCGAAAACAAAAGATAAAAGAATCAACCACAGATCAAAACAAGGATAACACTTGCAGGAATAGTTCCTATCCCATCCAAGAGAGCTCAGCACTTCCTAGCTCCTAAAAAGGGCGGGTGATCGTTTTGCCCCGATGTACCGTTTTGCCCCGTGTTCCCCTACCTATATTTATATTTTATTAAGGGAGGGGGAGAATGAAACCTCTAGATTCTGAGATGAAAAGACATAGAGTATTGTGAAAGATGAATAATTTTATTGTAAGAACTTTTACATTGCAAAACTGAGAAGGAACGAATGGCTATTTTAGTTCCCAATATCAACCGGCCACTACAAACACAAATAAATTCACGATTTGATTGATTGATTGATTTATCATAGATTGCGTTTCTTCCTCATGTCATTCAATCAACTATAGCAATAATGAGGAGGACTTGATGATTCCTCTTGTAGGAAGCAACAACTTAACCAACTTGGAAATCCCCGATTAGCGTTCTGTCCTGTCCTGTACTAGAAAGCTTTGAGTAGAAGAAACAACTTGTTTAGTTTTCTGTAACTGTGTACTGTGAGTTTGTGTTCTTTATTTTGTTGGGGGAAACCCTTGATCAATTAGCTATAATTTATAGCATAGTATTTGTTTCCGATGTGGAGATTCGTAGATTCGTAGATTCCTAGTAGCTTAACCCATCCTTTAGGGCTGTTCGGTTCCTATAAATAAGTATAGTAGTCATTATAATAATGACAAATAATACAGGGTGGTTGAACGAAAATTATGTAAATTACATAACCTGGGGGGCTGGGGAACTTTAAACAGGGAGTAGACCAGCTTGCTCTGGCTGGGAGACGTTAAACAGGGTTCAGTAAACAAATAACAAAGGTTCAGTGTAAAGAACATTCACTCGTAAAATGTTGGAGCCAAAACCAAATGTCAGCCCAAAGCGATCACTCTAGGGCTGATTGAGAGGCTGACGAAAAACGCCTACTCCGAGCCGTCTGAATACAGGAGACATAATCGAGGGCCCTAATGCAACTTTATCCTCTTATGATAAAATTGTGACCAAGGACCAAGGTGGGCAAGATATGCAAGGATAGGTACTTCACAGACGTGAATCATCAAGTCATTATCCTCTATAAGAATCAATACAGTCATACCTTAAAAACCCTGAGTAGATCAGAAGGGGTTGGTCCAAATAATACCCATCATAAAGAAGGGATTGGTCCTGAGAGTTTCCGTATTCACTGAATGGATCAGTTGGATCACACTTTATGAGAAGTGATTGTTAGGTGACCTTGTAGACTGACATTGTACCTATAGCAACTCGGCAAACCATTGATCCGACACTTAGCAGATACCCGAGTCTTAAGGTTCCTGTGATCTGGTATTCTGGTATTACGAGGATTCAAACCAGATGGAAACAGGGTTTAGTGGATCGATGGCTTAGGCTTACCAGGTCAGAAAGAGACGTTGGTGTTCTTCGGGCGATTTTTAGGAAGACTATTCGTTTACTACAAAAGAACAGGGATCTTGGAGGCCTTTTCTCGAGCAGAAGATAGGTGACCACTGACCATAGAGCACTAGACAAAGCTGTAGTGTCTTTGTCCCTATGTAAACAAAGGTCATATTTTTTTTTTTTTTTTTTTCCGGACGGCTACACACGACACGATTTTTTTCCGGGCGACATGTGGGGACAGGCTCTTAGTGTTGACATGACACGAGAATTTGAATCCAAGTCGTGTTCCTGTCCTCTGAAATGACATCGGAATGACATCCTGTTATCTAAAGGTTATCACAAAAACATAGGAGTGTCTCTTCACCATTATTGTGACTTTGTGAGATACCTATCAATGTCTTATCATTATTAGTTACACCAGCACTGAGGTAGGTTAGTATCTAGCTATCTAATTAGTACCTAGCTACCTAAGGAGGAAAGTTGGAGAAGAATTGTCCATCTATCACAATTGGTTTGATATGTTGCCAATCCCTATTGTGTTTGTTGCATTCTTAAATACCTACCTATCACTAATAAATTTTAAGTTACCTACATTGGAATGTGATGCATTTACTGGGAAAATCCCCCTACCTTCACCCTCACCACTGCCAGCATCTACATTCCATATAGAACTATAGGTCTTACCTTCATAGGTAGGTAATACCTACCTATAACTAAAGAAATAATTATAAGCATGTTTGATTTAATAAAACAGGTAGATATTATGTATAATATGTAAAGTAGGTACCTATCTCTAGTTAGTAGGTAGTTAATGCTGGGGTTTGTGAATGTAATGATTCATAATAGGTAACTATATGAGTGGGCAAATTACATGTTATTACCGATCAACAATAGACATTATAGGTACCTAATCATTAAGCAGGTAGGTACCTAATTTGAACTGACACTTTGTCGGTTATATAGATGTCTCCAAACTCCAATGATAACTATACCAGACCAGTTCTTATAATCCTGTCATCAGCCTACCTCCATGGCTGAGTAGGTATCACACTAGGCTTGCACAACGGAGGTCCCGGGTTTGATTTCCGGGAGGTTTGACATTTTTCTGCTCTATGCTTGAACCACATATACATAGCCTCGTGAACTAATACACAAAGTTCCTGCTTTTGGCTCGTGTAGACAATTTTTTCGAGGGGTGAAAGGTTTATTGAATTTGGTAAGATTTTTTTTTTTAATTTTATTTTACGTAGGTACATAGGTACCTACAGATAAATAATACCTACTTGGTGAAATAACTACATACTTACTTTTAGATAGATCGTAGGTACTTATAATACCTACCTAAAACTGAGGTAACAACTCAATATATAACTGATAATAATTCATTACGATAGGAAATGATATTTCTGCAGAGCGAAGTGCGAGGTAACAACTCAATATATAACTGATAATAATTCATTACGATAGGAAATGATATTTCATTACATTCCGAACATTTCTGGTAATAGGTACGCAGTATTATGGTCAGTTCCGGAGTGCTACCTCTACTAGTGAGGTCTGTAGTGAGGTCTACAGTCCACTAGTGAGGTCTGCAGTGTGTCTAGTCATTATGTGAAGCGTGCAATGCGTGCTGCCTGAGTTACTCCGGGAGGTGATTCTAAACCATCTGATCCGTGTCAAAATAAATATGTACACACAGAATACCTAATACCTACCGTACTTTCCTTAATTCCTTATCCTAGGATATAGGATATAGTAAGTATACAAAGTATGCTATAGTATCCTTCGAGAGTACAACGACTTACAAACAAAATATGTAAATGCACAAAATTATTGAAAATCGAATGGTCGAAATAAAACTTGCAATTCACTTCGTTCGAATTAAAACTCCCTAGTCTGTGGTGATGGTTTATTAGTGGATGTGTCAAAAGCTCTAGATACAACTTCATTAAAGTTAAGTAGGTACCTCGTACTTAAATAACTATACCGCTCTATGTTTTAAGTATCATCGACTCTTGAGCTGGAGTGTAGGTAGGACCTATACAAAGAAGTATCAAAGCTAGAGCATTTATACAGGGGAGGGTCTAACAGGGGTAAACCAGTTCAGAATTTCTGACAATTGAGATTCAACGAGGATTCTCTATAAGTACCTACCTACTTGATGATACCCGGGTCAACACAATCTCGAGATAATCCGTAGTGGTAAACCTCAGTGCAATGCAAATACCTACCACACAATTCAACGACAAAAAATGCAAAATGGTTTCAAATAGCATTTTGAATCATTAGAAATAAACCAGATTGATTGAAACACGATGAGCTATTCAGCTGCAACAAAATATGTACATTGAATTCCTATTTCATGACAAAATCTTTAATGAGTAATCAATGTAATCATACAAATGATAATGACGTTTAAACAATAAATTAATGATAATTATTCGAGATAGAATCAACAAATGAGCTGAGAAATCAGATCCAGTCTCATTACATAGAGATTGACAGAGGTCAGGGTGTGAGAATTCAACGGTAGGTACAACTTACAGTAGATATTACCAATGAAGTTAGTAGAGGTAGCTATAATGGTATTAATGCTTGAATGGCAGTTTAATGCCTAGTAATTGCAACTCGAATTATAATAGTCATAGCTCTTAGCGGTTGGGGATATCTAAAGAGAACAGTTATGTATTTCTTCTATGTAAATCGTACATGGCGTACTTCAGGGAGGGCTAAAGATTTTAGTTTCTGTACTCAAGGAGTCAGGTGTATCTTCTGGGAATCTAGGGCCTAGGTAAACTGGGTTGCTAGCGATAGAACCATTTTATTTTATTATTTATAAGGTAAACTGCCGGTTCTACATCTACAGATTCTTTGATTTCTTATTGAGGAATTGATGTTTAACAGAGATTTTTAGGTACCTTCATTTGGCAAAGAAAGAGTCACCTCTACTCAAGGAGTCAGGTGTATCTTCTGGGAATCTAGGGCCTAGGTAAACTGGGTTGCTAGCGATAGAACCATTTTATTTTATTATTTAGGTATAAGGTAAACTGCCGGTTCTACATCTACAGATTCTTTGATTTCTTATTGAGGAATTGATGTTTAACAGAGATTTTTAGGCACCTTCATTTGGCAAAGAAAGAGTCACCTTTAGGATAAGACCTTGGTGAGTGACTTCTCAGAGTTTGACCACATGCATTCATTTGGTGCTAGATGTTATAGAAGCATTAATAAAGGGTTTAACGGGATCTTCCAGCATTACCTTTAGGATAAGACCTTGGTGAGTGACTTCTCAGAGTTTGACCACATGCATTCATTTGGTGCTAGATGTTACAGAAGCATCAATAAAGGGTTTAACGGGATCTTCCAGCATGGTCCCTGTTGTGTTGTCTAATTCCTAAATTTTCAAGCATCTTAATGATGCTTCATTGGTAAAACCCTGTAAGATATTATAATTTGTACCTAAGCATGTATGTAGGTACGAGGATAATAGATCCTAGCATCTGGATTCAGGTGCAGTATGGTAAAAATGGTAAAACTACGACTACTACAAACATAGGTGTTACTCATTCTGAAGAAAGTAGCTCTGGCTTGTTCTATTCGGCTTCTGATCTCCTTTGATGGATCCCAATCTTCATTTAAATTGCATCCTAAGTATTTGATTTTGCTTACTCTCTCTAGTTGTTCGCCATTAACTATTAAACTTTGATCTGTTGGTATTTGATTTTTCTCTTTACTGATTATCATGTATTTGGTTTTCTTGGTGTTTAGGTTTAATCCGTATTTCTTACATTTGTCTACTATGTTGTCCATGATCTTTTGTAATTCTTCTATATTTCTTGCAAGGATCACCGTATCGTCAGCATATCGAATATTATTTATGACTGTACCATTGATGTTGATTCCTTCATTTACATTTTCTAGAGCTTCTTTAAATATCTCCTCTGAATATAGGTTGAACAAGAGCGGCGAAAGAATGCAGCCTTGCCTTACTCCGCGTTTTATAAATACTTCTTCTGTTTCAGTATTCCGTCTATAAATCGCGATTGCCTGGTCCGATTTTGATGCAATTTGGTACAAGAGTTTAAAATATCAAGCACGTAGATCTTTGAAAATTTTGTAAAAAAATTGATAAAAGAAACAGGATCTAAGAGGCAGCAACAGCAGCAGCAGCAGAAGAAGAAAACGACGACGACTGAAGTTTGAAGATGAACTAGCTCCAGGGGACCTCATAACGATGGTACTGATTAGGTATAACTTGAGCTCCATTCTCCCCTAAGTCCACATCCGTCATTCTGCAAATAATTTCTCTCCAACAGTCCCCAGGCCTTTCACAGCTCTCAGCATAATCCCGTCGTCTCTACAGTGATCTAGTGAGTAACGATCCATGACGTGTCCAATTTAAAACAAGGCACGAGTTTCAAAAGTTCCAAGAAACACCCGGAAGTTGACTCGGAAGTTCCGAGCACCAGAGCTCCAGCGGTTTTAGCACGACCGAATGAAAGCTCGATTCTGAATGCACTTGCGGACGTGTGTTGTCTAGAAAGTGAATTTATTTCTCCACATATTATGTTGATAATGTTGTGATTGTGACTTCGAATGTATGCTCGGGCGATCAGATTGTATAACGATTCTGTTTCCTAAAGGTTCAACTTCTCGGCACCTTTCGTTTTAGTTTTGAAATCAAGTTTACTGCCAACTTGTTTTGTTTTGACGGTCGATTGTTCACAAACTGTTGGGACGTTTTGATGTCTGGAATTTTTGGAATTTGGACTGTCTAATACGGTAGTGTTTCTGTTTCTACTCAACGAGTCAGGTGTATCTTCCAGGGCCTATAGGTAAACTAGGTTGCTGGTTATAAAACCATTGAATTTTAGCATTATGGGACGGGATGTTTATTTGAGCTTGATTGTCAAAGCTAGGTTTCCTTGGCTCTGAGTTATACTATAAATATGATATGATTTCTACTTTTTTGCAATATCCATGGAAAACATAAATGATCATCTGCAAGAACAAATTGTTTGGTGACTGATAAGTCTTGTTAGGACTTCTCGTGTAGTAGAATGATACTGACTTATTTTAAGTTAATTAAAATTATCTAACTAATTATGTATGTGATGTGAAAAATCATAGTGAATCTCTGTCAGAGAGGTCAAACCCGTATCAGGACCTTAACAATATGATATCCAATTCTGCGTCTATAGGCACCTAGGAGAAAATATCCACCTGTCTGTCTACGAAACACATCAGCCTGTTGCAGAACTTACCAACCCTACGTCAACCATTCATAGGTAACTTTTATTTACTTTTACTGCCTGATAATCTTGGAAACATACACATTACGGTTATGAATTTATTAAATTTATTTACTTTTACTCAAAAATAAAATCAAATCGCTCGTATAGGTTATCTGGTTTCATAAAAAAACAACATTATAATGTACCTACCTAATAGACTGTTATGCCTACCTTTTATATCTGTTCATTGGATCTTTTACATTCTCCCAGTCTGGAGATTGTAATACTGCGTTACTATTGCTTACTTTACTTTTACTGCCTGATAATCTTGGAAACATACACATTACGGTTATGAATTTATTAAATTTATTTACTTTTACTCAAAAATAAAATTAAATTGCTCGTATAGGTTATCGGGTTTCATAAAAAACAACATTATAATGTACCTAATAGACTGTTATGCCTACCTTTTATATCTGTTTATTGGATCTTTTACATTCTCCCAGTCTGGAGATTGTAATTCTGCGTTACTATTGCCTACCTATAGGCATTATAATGTACCTAATAGACTGTTATGCCTACCTTTTATATCTGTTTATTGGATCTTTTACATTCTCCCAGTCTGGAGATTGTAATACTGCGTTACTATATTACTTACCTATAGGTGTATAGGTAGTGGTGCCTACAATAACCTTTTCTATTTTGTTCCTTCTTAAGGCCATTCCTTTTACGTATCCGTTTCACCGATTGCATTTGATATTTGCCTTGTGACTTTTCATTCTTTCTGCGAAATTGTATTTTACCTTGTGACTTTTCATTCAATCTGTGAAATTGTTTTGGATTGTGCAACATGGATTGGTTCAGATTATCGATGATTTATTCACGCCGACCAAGGGTGAAAGAAACTGAATTACCTAGTTTAGGTGGAGATTACCTACACCTTACTTACATCTAGAATCTAGATTAGATCCTTCTAAATGGATAGTCGGTAATCTTCTAGAAATCAAAAATAGACACCAAAAATTTCTTCAGTTAGGTAGGTATGTATGTTCAGATTCAGAATGATAAAACACTTGAGTAGAGTTCATAAGACCCTAAATAAAACTGCAATCTATTTCTAGAATGCCTTGTGACTTTTCATTCTTTCTGCGAAATTGTATTTTACCTTGTGACTTTTCATTCAATCTGTGAAATTGTTTTGGATTGTGCAATATGGAATCCATATTATGGATTGGTTCAGATTATCGATGATTTATTCACGCCGACCAAGGGTGAAAGAAACTGAATTATTCAGTTGTTAGTCACTTCGCTACTCTGAAGTTCGGAATCACTAGATGCAAATGCAGTCTTATCGGTCGAGGGAGTGTGATCATGAGACTTATCGGTGACGTCTTAGGTTCCAACTCAAGCCCGGATAGCTCAGTCGGTAGAGCATTAGGCTTTTAACCTAAGGGTACTGGGTTCTGTAGTAGCTTTGATGAATGGAGGAATAACAAGCACTGGTAGTTTTCTTAGGTCCAACAGTGGGAGGTGAAGAACGCACGGGGACTGTTAGTTCCTGGACGACTGACCCTGCTCTAGCTTGGTTTCTTTCTTACTTATACTAGCAGAGTCGGTCTTATCGGTCGAGGGAGTGTGATCACTGAATATTTATTCTAGAATCTAGATTAGATCCTTCTAAATGGATAGTCGGTAACCTTCTAGAAATCAAAAATAGAGACCAAAAATGTCTTCAGTTAGGTAGGTATGTTCAGATTCAGAATGATAAAACACTTGAGTAAAGTTCATAAGACCCTAAATAAAACTGCAATCTATTTCTAGAACAATCTTAAAGTAGTTAAAGTTTCCAAGTTTCAGTGTTTCATCTTGCAGCAACTCTGCCTACAGATGGTGCTTACGATCTAAAATGGTGGACGGACGACTTTGTTTGCCTCCGGCGATTGAGACGTCCTATTACTTCGAAAACTTTGGCTGTTGAAGAAAAACGCCAATTTGTATAAAATTGTAGATACCTACTAGATATATTACTTATGTAGTTTATATAGGTACTTATCATATTATTTCGCCAACATAGTATTTCGTCCAAAAAATTGTAGTTCGAATCTGTATCATATGTAGATATTTGAAATATTTTGCACCTTTCCATAATTTCTCTAGAGACCAAATTTACCATTAGGGAGGGTTAGGGATTTATCAAAACAAAGGCTCAAAATCTTTAGAGTTAGGCACCAGACACCTAGGTATCTTCTTTAAGGTGTGTCCACACATAGTCGACGACCGTCGATCGATCATCGGTCGATGTGGATCGACAGTCTATGTGTGGACACACCATCAGAGTTTAGAGTCAACATGAAACTGTAGACCCGAGCGTTACTTTTTTATTTTGGTTTTAGCATTTTAGTTTTTCTCACATATTTCCTTGGATACTCGTATATCTTGCCGATCTAAAATGGTGGACGGACGACTTTGTTTGCCTCCGGCGATTGAGACGTCCTATTACTTCGAAAACTTTGGCTGTTGAAGAAGAACGCCAATTTGTATAAAATTGTAGATACCTACTAGATATATTACTTATGTAGTTTATAGGTACTTATCATATTATTTCGCCAACATAGTAGGTATTTCGTCCAAAAAATTGTAGTTCGAATCTGTATCATATGTAGATACCTATTTGAAATATTTTGCACCTTTCCATAATTCCTCTAGAGACCAAATTTACCATTAGGGAGGGGTAGGGATTTATCAAAACAAAGACTCAAATCTTTAGAGTTAGGCACCAGACACCTATGTTGTCATGATTGTGTCGTTTGCAATACAACTTCACAAGTTCAACCTCATTATAAGCATCTTGTCCAGCCACATTCTCGTAATAAACAGAATTTCCAATGATTCATCATGATCACATTTCACGCCATACT
>NW_007381200.1:8425-23326 GCF_000475195.1 Diaphorina citri | reverse complement strand
GGAGATTGTTTGTTGGAATTGCGTTGAATAAAGTCCAAAGTAGACACAGGAGGAGGTTTAGAACTGGAACTTTTGACACCTGAAATATAAAAGAACCATTTGAATTTAAAGGCACTTGCACTTGCATACATCCAAAGGATTTAGGACTAGCCTAGTTAGCTTGGTTGGTAGCGTAACTGCCTTGTAAGCGCTAGGCCGCGGGTTCGATTCCCGCCCCGGGGCGGATTTTATCCTGAACAGATAATTTTCATTCTCGGAGCGGCTGGCTTGCCCCGGACGGGAATCGAATCCGCGGCCTAGCGCCCACAAGGCAGACGCGCTATTAACCAAGCTAACTAGGCTGACAAATCTAAAACTTTGAACGCGATTTCACAAAAACATTATTTCCGCACTGCCCTTTTTCAATCCTGTCCTTCAATTTATTATTGATGCCCAATCAATGCAAAACAAATCATTGTTCTTCACACAACACAAAAAGATCAATTTCAATATATCTTTTCTCGTAACATATCGATGTTTCACACAGTTACACGAGTTTTTGTAAACAAAAGCATCGAAAATTTTTGAACGCGATTTCACAAAAACATAATTTCCTCACTGCCCTTTTTCAATCCTGCCCTTCAATTTAGAATTATTGACACCTAATCAATGCAAAACACTAAAGTGCATACTTGGAAGAAATTCGTGGACTTTCCCAAACTTTTTCCTCATCTGATAATGTGCGAGTGATGGGGTTTTACCCGGGTATAATATTATCAGCGAATACTATGTGATACGACTATAGACTACTTTATTTATTCATTTTATATGGTTTAACCCTCCTCAGCAACCAGTTTTTATTTGATTTTATAACAGGGGTTTTTTTTTTCCTTTTATGCGCTTTAACACTGCGGACAGTAATTTGTTCGCGCTTTAAGAGGTTTGATAGAGGGAACTATAATTGCTAAGGTTATATCATCCCGAAAGCGAAGAGAGAAGGAAGACAGGCTAGGAGAAAGCCAGCCGTTCCGAGAACGAACGTTATCCGTTCAGGATAAAATCCGCCAAGGGCGGGAATCGAACCCGCCGCCTAGCGCTTACAAGGTAGACGCGCTACCAACCAAGCTAACTAGGCTTGGTAGCACAAAGGACCAACTTGTTCTAAGCTGACAGTATTAATTAATTTATTTAATTTTGACATCCTTTGTAAATACTTTTTTACTTAAGTTATATATAAAAATGTATATAACTCGTAAGTATCCATTTTTATATATAACTTAAGTAAAAAACTAAGCTGACAGTCTAAATCTCTAAATAAAGCACTACTTATACATCACTTTTCACACAATTCTAACTCAGGGTTGACCGTAATCCCATGTGCTTTAGTCTCGTAAACACAAATCCATTCTCTTATAAATAGTCTCTTCATATCATTTAACATCAGTTCATCATTCCAGTGATCTAGTACAACACTTTACCTATCCGTTCTATATCAAACTTACTCAAACTTCTGTTATTTTCAAGAAACTTTTTCCGACTATTCAAACTTCATTCTATTCTTGTTAGTTGTGTGTTGTGTCTTTTTGTTTCTGGCGTCGAAACCAGCCTTCAACAAAATCCTAAAAAATTCTACAGCTTTCTTAATAATTTAAAAGGATCCAAAAGCAACAGTAATGGTGCTCCACAATGCTTGAAATTATGTGAAATCATAGACATTATGTAGGTACTACCGAGGTGAGTCAATGAAAATTATGTGACACCTAATTTTCAATAGGTACTCAGACTTACAGGGTGGCTGGTTCGAGTCCAAATCAAGTCATGAAATTTAGCGTAGTCGAGGGGCTCCGCCTCCTCAAACTTCATTTTTCTCCTTCACTGTAGGCCAGACTTGGAAAATTCGGAAAACATCCACCCTCCCCCTCGACACCAAAATCCCGGCTAAGGCCTTGCCTGTCGCTACTTTTTGGGATAA
Source organism: Diaphorina citri (assembly GCF_000475195.1). Taxonomy (NCBI): domain Eukaryota; kingdom Metazoa; phylum Arthropoda; class Insecta; order Hemiptera; family Psyllidae; genus Diaphorina; species Diaphorina citri. Next base: position 21,375 of record NW_007381200.1, on the reverse strand, counting down.
CACTAGTATTTGATAAGTATTTGATAAGTGGAACTCTCTAAATCGGGGGGGGGGGGGAAAAATTAATTTGTTTTATTAAATTTTTTTGAGAGCGACGATCAAAAAATGGGGGGGGGGGGGGGAACAATTTCTTCCACTCCTAAAACTTGTGGCACCCTGATACTCATTCGCTTCTCAGTGGATAGTTCACTAGTCCCCCCCAATTTGTAGGTATTGTGAGAGTGTGAGAGTGAGGCACCCTGTAGCTACTTCTGGGTTTGATGAAGGGTCTGACATTAAGGTTATGACAGGTGTGGGAAATTTATTTTAAGCTTAGGTGAGAAGAGGATTGGAGTTCAGTTAGTCGTCAGAATGCAGACAGAATGGACCAGCCTGGTAGCAGCTCTATTGGGGAGCCTCCTGGTGCAGATTCACTATACGGTAAGTTTGCCACTGGGGGGAAATGGACTTGGATCTTTTTTTGTTGTTATTTTAGACTAAAGTTGGAAAAAGTTCGACCAAAATATGTGAGAAAGAGAAAAAAAAAATACCTTTTTTTAATGAAGTTTAATAGAGGGAACTGTAACTGCCAAGGTCTTATCGTCCCGAAATCGAAGAAGGAAGACAGGATAGGAGAAAGCCACACCAAGCCTAGTCAGCTTGGAGGGTCGCGCGTCTGCCTTGTGAGCTCTATGTCGCGGGTTCGATTCCCGCCCGGGGCGGATTTTATCCTAAACACATTTGTTCTCGGAACGGTTGGTTTACCCCTACCCTGTCTTCCTTCTCTCTTCATTATCGGGACGGTAAGACCTGCGCAGTTACAGTTGGTAGCAGCTCTATTGGGGAGCCTCCTGGTGCAGATTCACTATACGGTAAGTTTGCCACTGGGGGGAAATGGACTTGGATCTTTTTTGTTATTTTAGACTAAACTTGGAAAAAGTTCGACCAAAATATTTGAGAAAGAGAAAAAAAAAACACCTTTTTTAAGGAAGTTTAATAGAGGGAACTGTAACTGCCAAGGTCTTATCGTCCCGAAATCGATGAGAGAAGGAAGACGGGATAGGAGAAAGCCACAGCCAGCCTAGAGTAAGCTTGGAGGGTAGCGCGTCTGCCTTGTAAGCGCTAGGTCGCGGGTTCAATTCCCGCCCGGGGCGGATTTTATCCTAAACAGATAAGATTCGTTCTCGAAACGGCTGGCTTACCCCTACCCTGTCTTCCTTCTCTCTTCATTTTCGGGACGGTAAGACCTGCGCAGTTACAGTTCCCTCTATCAAACCTAGGTAGGTATCTCTGGAAAAAAAAAATTGAAAAACGAAACGAATAAAAATGTCGAACTTTCGACAATAAATCGCCTGAAACTATTTCCACTAATTTAGGGTGTTGGAATTCTATGTTACAATGTCGAGCTTCCTGATATAGGTGTCTACCTAGATTCGTACCTAGAAGCTTAACCCATCCCCCTTTGGGACTGTTTGCCCCAACTCCTAGAAGCCCCTGGGTATGGCACAGTTCTGTATTCGAGTTCCAAAAATCCGCCCCGGGCGGGAATCGAACCCGCGGCCTAGCGCTTACAAGGCAGACGCACTACCAACTAAGCTAACTAGGCTGGCTGAAGTCGTAGAAGAAAAAGAAAAAAATCCGTTGTTCCTCATTTTTCTTGCTCTTTGACTTTGAAACATCACCCAAGTAAGGGCAACTGTTCTATTCTCTTCATAGAAACGTAATTATAGGTAATTCCGTTCAGAACAGCTACACTACAACCACGTCACGTGAGCTCACTTGAAATGACGTGATAATAGTGTTCCTATCTTTATTTAGCATTATATTGACATTTTTCATTTTAGCAAGACCTCCTCAGCAGCAGACCATTCAGCAACAGATCATCTACATGTATCCTCAGTGGTAAGTCATAAAAACCAGCCTCGAATCCTTCAGTCTAGTTAGCTTCTTTGGTAGTGCGTCTGCCTTGTAAGCGCTGGGTCGCGGGTTCGATTCCCGCCCGGAGCGAGCTTTATCCTCCACAGATAAGCAGGGCCGGATTAGCCCCCCGCGGGGCCCGGGGCAGTTTCAAAGGCGCGGGGCCCCCAGTTTGGGCTGATCGAACTTAAAATTTTCAGCGCCGCAGGCGAAATTTTTCAAAAAGTAGGTAGATATGTGCCTCATGCTTTGTCACAAGTTAATTTTTGACGTACCTAATTCGTAGATATTTTCTTATCCTAATTTTCGCTGAACGCTAAAGTGAGCAAAATAAAATAGAGTGCCGCAGGCGAAATTTTTGAAAATTTGCTAGATATTTTCTTATCCTAATTTTAGCTGAACGCCAAAGTGAGCAAAATAAATTAGAGCGCCGCAGGCGAAATTTTTAAAAATTTTGGTCCATCAGGGCAGGTATCAGGGAACCAATTCATACAAACCTTTTTCCAACCGGAACCAACTAATACGTTTTTTCCCAGTTGGGAACCAACTCGTACTCAGCCAGTATCGCACGTGTTTGTTTTAAAAAAAAAAAAAAAAAAAAAAAAAAGATATGAGAGTGTTCCCACTACCCACGACACGCTATTTTCCGAAGGACAAGTGAGAAAGGACTTTTGGCAATATCTGTCATCCAACCCAGCATTTCTCTAGATTGAGTTTAATTCGCCAACTGTTTTTTGTTTCTGGAACGACAGCCACTACTCCAAGGCCTACAGTGCCAGCGGTCACCACACCAAGACCTACCTCTCCTGCCGTCACGACACCACGACCTACAAGTCCAGCGTGAATTATGACGTCATCGCCTACGGGAGCGTATACCGTGACGTCAAACTTCACGATTTACCGGTATTTTTTAAATCGATTTATCTCGAGATCTAGAAGTCGTAGGAGAAAAAGAAAAATTCCGTTGTTCCTCATTTTTCTTGCTCTTTGACTTTGAAACATCACCCAAGTAAGCGCAACTGTTCTATTCTCTTCATAGAAACGTAATTATAGGTAATTTCATTCAGAACAGCTACACTACTATCACGTCACGTGAGCTCACTTGAAATGACGTGATAATTAATAGTGTTCCTATCTTTATTTAGCATTATATTGACATTTTTCATTTTTAGCAAGACCTCCTCAGCAGCAGCTTGGACCTCGCTTCGTTCAGTCTTTTCATAGGAAATAGGCACTCACACATCCGATAGAAAAATATAGGCCATCAGACCACATAATCGACACCTAATGACCTCGGCGGTGATTTTCCACGGTCAAGGTCGGCCCAATGAAGGCCAATTTTAGGCCCCCTTCCAAATCTATACACCCAGTTAGAGGGCCGTTTTCATAGTGGGGTCATCTGGCCCTGATGGCCCTGGAGTTGGGCTCTTCAAGAGGGGGCCTAAAACTAGCAGAACCAAATAATAATAATGAAGCAAAATATAATACGAGTGAAAGAACTCACTGCGTGGAAAACAGTGAGAATGCTTTGGTGCTCTGGCATTAAAAGAAAGAGGTTTGATAGAGGGAACTGTAACTGCTAAGGTCTTATCGTCCCGAAAGCGAAGAGAGAAGGAAGACAGGATAGGAGAAAGCCACCCGTTCCTAGAACGAACCCTAACTGTTTAGGATGAAATCCGCTACGGGCGGAAATTGAACTGACGACCCAGCGCTTACAAGACGCAGCCTAGTTCGTCTGCCTTGTAAGTGCTAGGTCGCGGGTTCGATTCCCGCCCGGAGCGAGCTTTATCCTACACAGATAAGGTTCGTTCTCGGAACGGTTGGCTTTCTCCCTATCATGTCTTTTGCTCTTCCCCTTGGAAAATTTCCAAACTAAAACTAAGATCGTTCGTTCTTTCAAACTAAAAAGAGGTCGGCGCGAACGACACGCAAGTGTTAAAGCGCCTAATGAAAAAAAAAGAAAAGAAATAGGTAACACATATTTAGCCAGTCAAATCTTCACCACTTACCTGTAGTAAAATTCTCAGCACCTGTTAATCACCTATAATAAAATTCTCAGCACCTGTTATTCACCTGTAATAATATTCTCCGCACCTGTTAATCACCTGTAATAAAATTCTCAGCACCTGTTAATCACCTGTAATAATATTCTCAGCACCTGTTATACACCTGTAATAATATTCTCAGCACCTGATATTCATCTGTAATAATATTCTCAGCACCTGTTAATCACCTGTAATAATATTCTCATCACCTGTAATAAAATTCTCAGCACCTGTTATTCACCTGTAATAATATTTTTAGCACCTGTTATACACCTGTAATAATATTCTCAGCACCTGATATTCACCTGTAATAATATTCTCAGCACCTGTTATTCATCTGTAATAATCGCCCAAATGAAAAACAAAAAAAAAAAAAAAAACTAAAAAGAAATAACACAAATTAGCCAGTCAAATCTTCGCCATTCACCTGTAATAAAATTCTCAGCAGCTGTTAATCACCTGTAATAATATTCTCAGCACCTGTTATACACCTGTAATAATATTCTCAGCACCTGATGTTCATCTGTAATAATATTTTCAGCACCTGTTATTCACCTATAATAAAATTCTCAGCACCTGTTATTCACCTGTAATAATATTCTCAACACCTGTTATATACCTGTAATAATATTCTCAGCACCTGGTATTCATCTATAATAATATTCTCAGCACCTGTTATTCATCTGTAATAATATTCTCAGCACCTGCTATTGACTTTCAGGTGCAACATGTGGTGTCGTCTTGTCACCAAACCGCAACCTGTTTACCGACCCCAACCCTGTATACTCTACAACTGGTTAGGATATGGAGGAGGATTTTTTTGAACCTTGTATGTACATATACTCTACAACAGACTTATGTCCATTGACTTTGAAAAATTGAACCATTCACTCATGCTTTGAAAGAAGAGAGGTATTATAAAACATTATGTAAATAAAAATGAAATAAAAAAAAAAATCCTGTATAAATAAATAAGTTATATTTACTTGAAACAAAAAATTTAATAGATAATAATGATACTTGGGAAAAAAAAACATGGGTTTTCAGAAGTGGAAGTGTTTGCCTTTTCGACAAATACTTTATAAATGATTGTTTATTAATTAAATTTATTTATGTACGGAGGTATGTCCATTGTGCTATTTATTTATTTGTTAATACATTTTATTTTATTTTATTGTAATCATGTTTCGTGTTTCCTTTTCTTGCCCTTACCTTTCTAGTAGAAAATAAATAAACCATGCTAATGAATAGAAGTGTCCTCAACGGAGCCTTGACCATAGTACTGACCCTCGCAGAAAATGATGAAAATGGATTTCAACACGAGAACATCAGAAAGTAAAATAGTTGCAAATGGGCAAAAATTATTAATAAATGGTTGATTCCTATGTAAAAAGTTGGGAAAAATTTAAATCTGAGGTCAAAACTCCGAAAAAATAACACTGTCAAAGGTCGAAAATTCAATTTTTATTTTCCGTTCTAATGAAAGAGTTCAAAGATGTGTGACGTCAGACTTTACGCAGTTGTTTTTTTCGTCCGTTAGGTAGCGCCACTATGCAAGCGCGCTAGCGGAGGAGCAGAAAGAACTGCGCAGAAACGTATGCGCACAAACACATTAATGCGTTGCCTGTGAGGAAGCTTTGCTCGGGACATTTGATGTGATGTCATCGCCTACGGGAACGTATGCCGTGACGTCAAATCGTCCCGAAATCGAAGAGAGAAGGAAGACAGGATAGGAGAAAGCCAGCCGTTCCGAGAACGAATATTATCCCATCAGGATAAAATCCGGCCCGGGCGGGAATCGAACCCGCGGCCTAGCGCTTACAAGGCAGACGCACTACCAACTAAGCTACCTAGGCTGGCTGGAAAGTTAAAACAGCGAAAAAGTGTCTTTCAAAGGTCGGAAATTCAGCGCTCGTAGTGTAAACTCTCTCCTCTCGCGATTTGGTGAAATGATAATTAATCTGAGCATGAGGTACTCTGACCGAAAACCCAACTTTTTATTTATGTATTTTTCCTTCTATATGTCCAAGTGAGTCCACGCTGAACGGAAAAAATATACCTTATTTATAGTGTCGGCTAAGACTAAAAAGTCCCATTATGTCAACAGTTTAAACAGACTTCATTTATTTACATCAATATACGTATTATACGTGATATTAAGAAAGGTTTTTTTTTTCCCGGGGCGGATTTTATCCTGATGGGATAATGTTCGTTCTCGGAACGGCTGGCTTTCTCCTATCCTGTCTTCCTTCTCTCTTCGATTTCGGGACGATAAGACCATAGCAGTTACAGTTCCCTCTGTCAAACCTCTTAAAAAAAAAGGTTTAAGGGACAAGAACTCTAATTATTGTTATAGATTCCCTCTGTAAATAACACTGTCTTATTTACAGAGGGAATCTATAACAATAAAGGGTGGATTAGTAAAACATGGTCACGACTACCTGAGAGACGAATGCATAATGATGGCTAGCTATGCATGGAATGGAATTGTGAAAGAACCTATCATGAGAGATTCCTCAAGTACAAGTCCAGCCCTTATTGCTGATTTCAAAATCAATGGTGTTTGGGAAGCTGGTGGGACTGCGTTTTTTGACAATCGCATTGTGAATGCTGACGCTCCGTCCTACTCTTCTCAAACTTGGAATACAATCGCTAAGAGGCATGCTCAAGAAAAACATTTGAAGTATAACACTGCTGCGGAAGATTTGAGGGCGTCCTTCACACCTCTGGTTTGTTCAACTGACGGGGCCCTTCATTTGGAATTCCATAGTTTTTTGAAGAGAATTGCATTAGTTTTGAGCGAAAAGTGGAAAAAAATGTATGGGCATGTGCTGAGCTGGTTAAGAGTGAGGACGGAGTTTTCAATCCTGAAGGCAGTCTCGTTGAGATTAAGAGGAACTAGGCAGATTGTGAAACCTTATGGTTTTGAAGATGGAGCTGGATTGATGTATATTGTTGATTGAGAAAAAAAAAAATAAAAATTGAGTTAAAGTTCTTAAAGCCGAGGAATCATTATCTTCCCAATACACACGGGCGGAGAGAATAGGACAAACCAAGACTGGAGCATGCTATTCTCAGCACCTGTTATTGACTTTCAGGTGCAACATGTGGTGTCGTCTTGTCACCAAACCGCAACCTGTTTACCGACCCCAACCCTGTATACTCTACAACTGGTTAGGATATGGAGGAGGATTTTTTTGAACCTTGTATGTACATATACTCTACAACAGACTTATGTCCATTGACTTTGAAAAATTGAACCATTCACTCATGCTTTGAAAGTAGAGGTATTATAAAACATTATGTAAATAAAAATGAAATAAAAAAAAAAACATGTATAAATAAATAAGTTATGATATTTACTTGAAAATAAAATTAAATAGATAATAATGATACTTGGGAAAAAAACATGCGTTTTCAGAAATGGAAGTGTTTGCCTTTCGGACAAATACTTTATTAATGATTGTTTATGGATAAAATTCCATACCTCGGCTGGGATTGAACCCACGCACTCCTGTTTACCAGGCGAGCGCCTTGACCACTACACCACCGAGATAAAACAAACAGACTCGGCAGGTCAGATGTGTCGTGTGAATAAAATAGTAAATAGGATGTTTTGTGTACAATATGAGTAAAAGTAAAATCACACTATTTAATGTGAACATCACACGACTTTCCTTATCCTATTGAATGGTGCTTATTTGGGTGTTCTGTTGTAACATTTACAATATCTCTAACCGTTTAGTCAGTATAGCTGAAAACCGCCAAAAAGCGGTCCAGCCGCAGAGCCTATTTTAACCAAACGTTTTGTGTTGCATCCTTGTCACACTTATGAACTACATACCAAATTTCAAGTCTTTAGCTTATACCGTTCCCGAGAGCGGTAAAATGCCGCCAAGCGATGTACCGGTCTTAACCAAAAGTTTCGTGTCGCATCCTTGTCACATTTGAAAAATACATACCAAATTTCAAGTCTCTAGCTCTTACCGTTCTCGAGATATTTTGTTTAAAGACACACACACGGGAGGGACCTCAAAACGTGTTTTGGCACTAAAAACTGACCATCGAAAATTTGACCCGATTACATTACTTTCCTTCCTATAAGATAAGGAAAGTAAAATTGACAATAGTGTGATCTTACCTTAAGTAAAACATGAAATACCTAGTAAATAAACGATTACCTATAGGTACATACTACATAGAAGGAATACCTACCTGATTACGTACCTATTTATAAAATTACAATGAACTTGATATGTGTGTGGGGAATACCTAATCTCTTCGGACAGTACCATAATATGTACTGCGCCGATATCATTCACTAAACGCTAAAGAAGTAGAATCAAATTGCGCCGATTAATTTAATTATTATTATTTTTTTTTTAAGATTTGATAGAGCTAAGGAACTATAACTGCGAAGGTCTCATCGTCCCGAAATCGAAGAGAGATGGCAGACACGATGGGAGAAAGCCAGCCGTTCCGAGAACGAACATTATCCGTTCTGGATAAAATCCAACCCGGACGGGAATCGAATTTGCGGCCTAGCGCCCACAAAGCAGACGCGCTACCAACCAAGCTAACTAGGCTGACAAATCTAAAACTTTGAACGCGATTTCACCAAAAACATAATTTCCTCACTGCCCTTTTTCAATCCTGTCCTTCAATTTATTATTGATGCCCAATCAATGCAAAACAAATCATTGTTCTTCACACAACACAAAAAGATCAATTTCAATATATCTTTTCCCGCAACATATCGATGTTTGACGAAGTTACACGGGTTTTAGTAAGCAAAAGTAAATAGGACATGTTTCATCAACAAAAAAAATAAAATAAATAAATTAAAAAAAATAATAATAAATAAAAAAAACTTTAAAAGCAATTTCCAAAAAAAACCACATAATTTCCCCACTGCCCTTTTTCAATCCTGCCCTTCAATTATTGACACCTAATCAATGCAATACAAATCAAAGTGCATACCTACTTGGAAGAAATTCGCGGACTTTCCCCAACATTTTTCCTCATCTGATGATGTGCGAGTGATGGGGTTTTACCCGGGTATAATTTTATCAGCCAATACTATGTGATACGACTATAGACTACTTTATTTATTCATTTTATCTGGCTTAACCCTCCTCAGCAATAATTTTATAACAGGGTTTTTTTTTTACTTCCTTTTATGCACTTTAACACTGCGGACAGTAATTTGTTCGCGCTTTAAGAGGTTTGATAGAGGGAACTATAATTGCTAAGGTTATATCGTCCCGAAAGCGAAGAGAAAAGGAAGACAGGGTAGGAGAAAGCCAGCCGTTCCGAGAACGAACGTTAACCGTTCAGGATAAAATCCGCCAAGGGCGGGAATCGAACCCGCCGCCTAGCACTTACAAGGTAGACGCGCTACCAACCAAACTAACTAGGCTTGGTAGCACAAAGGACCAACTTGTTCTAAGCTGACAGTATTAATTAATTTATTTAATTTTGACATCCTTTGTAAATACTTTTTTACTTAAGTTATATATAAAAATGTATATAACTCGTAAGTATCCATTTTTATATATAACTTAAGTAAAAAACTAAGCTGACAGTCTAAATCTCTAAATAAAGCACTACTTATACATCACTTTTCACACAATTCTAACTCAGGGTTGACCGTAATCCCATGTGCTTTAGTCTCGTAAACACAAATCCATTCTCTTATAAATAGTCTCTTCATATCATTTAACATCAGTTCATCATTCCAGTGATCTAGTACAACACTTTACCTATCCGTTCTATCTAACACTTTCAAACTTCTGTTATTTTCAAGAAACTTTTTCCGACTATTCAAACTTTAGTCTGTTCTTGTTAGTTGTGTGCTGTGTCGTTTTCCAGTCAACATGAAATACTTTTCGTTCGCGTTTGTTCTCCTAGTTGTGTGCTCCGTGTTTTTCCAGTCTGCTTATGGTACGTTGGTTCTTTTTTGTTTCTTTTCATTTTGTCAAATTTCAGTAAAATCGGACGAAAATCATTTGGGGTTTTTTTCAAGAGGTTTGACAGAGGAAACTGTAACTACTAAGGTCTTATGGTCCCGAAATCGAAGAGAGAAGGAAGACAGGATAGGAGAAAGCCAGCCGTTCCGAGAACGAATATGTACTATCGATTCAGGATAAAATCCGCCCCGGGTGGGAATCGAACCCGCGACCTAGCGCTTGCTAGCAGACTAGCAGACGCGCTACCAACCAAGCTAACTAGGCTGGCCAAACTGAAGGAATAATCGTCAAATAAGTCAAAATAGAACTTGTCTGCCTAGTTAGCTTGGACGGTAGAGAGTCTGCCTTGTAAGCGTTAGGCGGCGGGTTCGATTCTCGCCCGGGCGGATTTTATCAACAAATGTTTTCAATATTTACTAGGTATAATATAAAACAGGGATCACTTCACACATTCATACACTGATCGCTCTATCTCCAACCCCAACACTTAGACAGCTGATATTTGGTAGAAATAATCCCAATAGGTATGTTCTAGATGTGCAATAAGAGAGGATTTTGCCAAAATCCAACCTGATCTCGAGTTATGATCAATTTTCCTTGGCGAAGCACGGGCTACTTGCTAGCATTAAATTAATATTTTTCAATCCAATTTCATTTTCCAGTGGCCAATTTTCCAAAATAATAATACCTACATCTTTGATAAACCAAATCCCCCCCCCCCAAAAAAAAAAAAAAAAAAAAAAAAAAAAAAAAAAAAAAAAAAAAAAAAAACAGTGTTCTACTACTTCTTACACTATTCATTTTGTATTTTCTTTTTTTTCTTTTTTTATTATTCTTTTTTTTTTTTTTTTTTCAACCCCCCCTTTTTTTTTTTTTTTTTTTTTTTTTTTTTTTTTTTTTTTTTTTTTTTAATCCAAGCAAGGTTTTTATTTTATAAAATTTACACCTATTTTGTACCAAATACATAAGCATAAGACCTCGTTTAGACTGCGGGAGTAAAGGGACTTTTCAGTCTCATTCTGGCAGGATATACAGGGTATATTCTATTCTATTCTAATCCCCTTTAACCCATTCGTGTTCGCAGGTGACTGTTGGTGGACGGGGTGTCAGAAAAACGACTGGAAGGTCAAAGGATGTGGTCAATATGCTCGAATTCAAAAGGGTATCCGAAACTGTGCCAATGGAAAGGAGTACAACTGCTGCTCATTTTTGGGGTAATAGACCAGAAATGAACTGCGTACCCCCAATGGGTTAATACTGTTGATATAACATTCACGGATGTTGCAAGGAAGACATATGATTAAAATTAACACATTCATGTTGTAGAGAAGAAATGCCTACAAGGAATAGATGGTGCTAAAAATGTTAGATACCCAAGTTCCTATAATAGAATGATAATACATATTAGATAAGTTTCTGTAATGTGATCTGATACATATCTACCTTTTTCATGTTATTTATTGACTAGGCTTAAAAACAAATCTCTGTCCGAGAATCATATGTCCCACCATTTGGAGAAATATGGCAGGAAAAATTGAAATTATGTAGGGTATAAAATTATCATAATCCTCAATACAAAATAGAAATACTTGGATATTCCTAACAATAAAATAATATAAGTAAATAATCCATATATTTATATGTATGTATGACACGTACCTATACGAAAAATTCTCTCTTCTTCTTTTTTTTTACTTTCTATTACTAAAGTATTTTCAGTGAGAAACTTGAAAAGATTTATCATCCACAAAGGCTATCAAGCGACCTAATTTCAACTTGGCTATGTTTCCCCTTTTGTTTTCATGTTAGGTTCCATTTCATTTATATAGCCAGCCTAGCTAGCTTAGTTGGTAGTGCGTCTGCCTTGTAAGCGCTAGGCCGCGGGTCCGATTCCCGCCCGGGGCGGATTTTATCCTGATGCCTTGTAAGCTCTAGGCCGCGGGTTCGATTCCCGCCCGGGGCGGATTTTATCCTGATGGGATAATGTTCGTTCTCGGAACGGCTGGGTTTCTCCTATCCTGTCTTCCTTCTCTCTTCGATTTCGGGACGATAAGACCACAGAAGTTACAGTTCCCTCTGTCAAACCCTCTTTAAAAAAATCATTTATATATTTGAGTAGGAAAAACATAGCCAAGTTGAAATTGGGTAAAGGTTGAAAGGGCTGAAACTCTGTCAAACTCTTAAAATAAAATCATTTATATATTTGAGTAGGAAAAACATAGCCAAGTTGAAATTGGGTAAAGGTTGAAAGGGCTAAAAATGCGTCGAAATATTTCGTGTAATATACACACTGGCGTGCTGAGGCCGGAACTTGGCCTGGCGCACTGCCGTGCGCCTAGATAAATAAAAACCGCAAGTTTGAACTAGAAAAAAAAACTGTTATTTTTACAAAAAAAGTAAAAATAATAATGTTCATTTAGGTATTAAGTACAAAAAAAAATCCCCTTACCTTGAGCCTCCGTCGTTCAATCTTAGCCTCGGTGGTATCCTCACTGTATCCACTCTTCATATACGCATCCAGTTTACAAAAAAAGTAAAAATAATAATGTTCATTTAGGTATTAAGTACAAAAAAAAATCCCCTTACCTTGAGCCTCCGTCGTTCAATCTTGGCCTCGGTAGTATCCTCACTGTATCCACTCTTCATATACGCATCCAACGAGTCTTCAGCCTCGCTATCCATTACTTTATGCGCAGCCCTGGCCTGCATATCGGCCAGTCTGGCCTCCATAGAGCCTATGGTGGCCACGAGATCAGCGTGTTTGGCCAGTAGGGAGGTGTAGGTCTCGGCCGGAGACTGGACCGCGCCTGACCGCTTGCTTCGTTTGGCTTCGACCGTGCCTGAGAAGAGAATTTCAATTAGATTTATTCAGTCAGCCTAGTTAACTTAGTTGGTAGTGGTGCCTTGTAAGCGCTAGGCCGCGACGTTTGGCTTCGACCGTGCCTGAGAAGAGAATTTCAATTAGATTTATTCAGTCAGCCTAGTTAACTTAGTTGGTAGTGGTGCCTTGTAAGCGCTAGGCCGCGGGTTCGATTCCCGC
>NW_007381200.1:5442-7474 GCF_000475195.1 Diaphorina citri | reverse complement strand
CCTGCCTCGGTGGCGTAGTGGTCAAGACGCTCGCCTGGTAAACAGGAGGGTGTGGGTTCAATCCCAGCCAAGGCATGGAATTTTATCCTCATTTATTTGAGAATTTGACCACATAATAATGGAGCTCTAAGGGTTAGGTGGTAGAGAACGCCTCCGGCGTTAACCTCGCCTAGTGGTTATCTTCTACTCAAGAGTCTATTATTATTGGAGCTCTAAGGGTTAGGTGGTAGAGAACGCCTCCGGCGTTAACCTCGCCTAGTGGTTATCTTCTACTCAAGAGTCTATTATTATTAAGTACAATTAGAATCACAATTCCCAATTATTGGGGTCGAGTGGATTGGAACACATCACATGCCATCAGGCACACTTCAAGGGTCTAGGTTTTCCTTGCCCTTGGGATCAATGTAATTTGAAGAAATTAGCCAGCCTAGTTCGCTTGAAGGATAGCGCGTCTGCCTTGTAAGCGCTGTGGCGCGGGTTCGATTCCCGCTCGAGACGGGTTTTATCCTAAACAGATAAGGTTCGTTCTCCGGGCGGATAGCTTTCTCTTATCCTGTATTTATTCCGGCAAGATAAGACCTCAGCAGTTACAGTTCCCTCTGCCTTGCAAGCCTATGTTTCACGACTATGTTGTGGAGTCTCTACAGGGTGCCTCAAAACAAGTGGACGTAATGTACGGCGATATTATGAAGGCGTACGACAAATTGCCGCACGACGTTCTACTGCAAAAACTACTGGCTTTTGGTTTCCATCCTGATTTCGTTGTTTTCATAGGTTCCTATCTCAGAGACAGGGAACATAGAGTGTGTTTTAATCGTAGAATTTCTGAGCCATACCATCCTACATCGTCTGTAATACAAGGTAGTAAACTAAGTAGTCTGTTTTTCTCGATAATAATTAATGATATAGGCTCATCGATAAACCACTCAGAATATGTTCTCTTTGCCGACGATTTAAAAATTTATAAAAAAATAAATGATAGAGGTGACTGCATGCGATTGCAGGAGGACATCAACTCGGTGAGCGAATGGTTGACCAGTTTGAAATTAAATTTTCATCCTAACAAATGTGAGATCATGTCTATAACGCGTAAACTAAATACAATTGACTTCACATACCACATCAATGAAGTAGAAATAGGAAGAGTAAAATCTAAAAGGGACCTAGGTATTATATATCAAGATAATTTAAAATTTGACCAACATTATGCAAAAATAACATCAGCAGCAAATAAAAACCTAGGCCTCATCCTTCGCCACTCAAAATACCTCACAGATTTTGACACCATTATCACCCTGTATACAGCGCTGGTAAGAAGCAAACTGGAATATGCCTCCATTATATGGGCACCAAACACAAGAGCAGCAATTAAAAAAATAGAACAAATACAGGCAAAATTTGTGAGAGTACTCTTTTTTAAATACAATGGATTTTACCCTTTATATCCTAATCCCATCTCTTATAAAAAATTATTAGAAAATCTCCCCATCAGTAGTTTAGAGTCAAGAAGAAAATTGAGCAAATTATTATTCATCCATAATTTGTTCAATGATCAACTTAACTGTCCAAATATGATACAAAAGATGGGTATCAGTGTTCCTAGCGTTAATCTAAGGCAAAGAAGAAACAGAAACTTTTTTCACATACCGAGATGTTCTTCTGTATACGCTGAGTCACCCCTAATTTCAGCCCAAGTTCTATACAACCGACACTCCTACCATTTAGATTTAACTACCCTATATACAAATTACAAAGAAAAATGTAAATCAGTGTTGAATATCCAATAAAATATAACAAGACCGACCGCGTAATTGCAGAAATGTATTTCTGCGTGTGGCGGGTCTATAAACAACAACAACAACATATTTTGTATAACAATGGATACATAACATACTTGAGTTGACTAAAAACAGAGTGGAGTTGACTAAAAACAAACATTTCTCAACAATTGTACAACTGTTGGTAAACAAATGTTTCCGGGTGGGTACTAGGCTTCAGAATTCATATTTATTTATTTTTAAATCTTTTTTTT
>NW_007381200.1:0-1149 GCF_000475195.1 Diaphorina citri | reverse complement strand
ATCTCATCCGACTATTATTTTTATCTTTTTCATTCTTTTATGTTTTACCTTTATCACATTCTTCTCATCGTTGTGGATCATAAAATAATAAAAAATGAAAGAATAAAAAAAAAAAAAAAAAAAAACCCCCCCCTAAACCAAATAGTTCTACATCATAATAATAAAACCTTTTTAACCGGTGACCTTTTACTTTAACCTAAACTTTTTATAATTAAATTACGTATCGTTCACGGGACCGAAGCGGTTCCTTTTAACTAGTATTGAGCTCTAGTCCAACCTAAAAAACCGTTTTAGGATGAGAATAACGTGTAGAATCTTCGTATGGAATAACCTAATTCTTTTTTTTTTTTTTTTTTCAACCCCCCCTTTTTTTTTTTTTTTTTTTTTTTTTTTTTTTTTTTTTTTTTTTTTTTAATCCAAGCAAGGTTTTTATTTTATAAAATTTACACCTATTTTGTACCAAATACATAAGCATAAGACCTCGTTTAGACTGCGGGAGTAAAGGGACTTTTCAGTCTCATTCTGGCAGGATATACAGGGTATATTCTATTCTATTCTAATCCCCTTTAACCCATTCGTGTTCGCAGGTGACTGTTGGTGGACGGGGTGTCAGAAAAACGACTGGAAGGTCAAAGGATGTGGTCAATATGCTCGAATTCAAAAGGGTATCCGAAACTGTGCCAATGGAAAGGAGTACAACTGCTGCTCATTTTTGGGGTAATAGACCAGAAATGAACTGCGTACCCCCAATGGGTTAATACTGTTGATATAACATTCACGGATGTTCCAAGGAAGACATACATATATGATTAAAATTAACACATTCATGTTGTAGAGAAGAAATGCCTGCAAGGAATAGATGGTGCTAAAAATATTAGATAGCTATGTTCCTATAATAGATAATATTAGATAAGTTTCTGTAATGTGATACATATCTACCTTTTTCGTGTTATTTATTGACTACGTTTAAAAACAAATCTCTGTCCGAGAATCATATTTGCCACCATTTGGAGAAATATGGCAGGAAAAATTGAAATTATGTAGGGTATAAAATTATCATAATCCTCAATGCAAAATAGAAATACTTGGATATTCCTAACAATAAAATAATATAAGTAAATAATCCATATATTTATATGTATGTATGAC
>NW_007381199.1:14423-15499 GCF_000475195.1 Diaphorina citri | reverse complement strand
TGAGGTCGGACACCGAGATGGTGTAAGCTTGGAAACAACTTTCACAAGATTATTCAAAACCTCTCTCGGCTCAATGGTATGCTCCAGGAGATTAACGCTTTATGGATCAGGTGAGGTGTGTCAGAACTTCTCAGAAGTTCACGCTGCCTTCCAAGCCAAGAAGTCCAAGGAATCAGGGTGTTTATTTTGT
The DNA here is from genome assembly GCF_000475195.1 of Diaphorina citri. Taxonomy (NCBI): domain Eukaryota; kingdom Metazoa; phylum Arthropoda; class Insecta; order Hemiptera; family Psyllidae; genus Diaphorina; species Diaphorina citri. Next base: position 15,309 of record NW_007381199.1, on the reverse strand, counting down.
AAAATGTAACCCCCATAATGTATCAAATATATAAGACCTTGGTTAGACTGCGGGGGAAAAGGGACGTTTCAGTCCTATCCCAGCAGGATAAACAAGGTACCTATATTCTATTCTATTCTATACGTACATAGAATTCATCCCCGATATGGCTCAAGAAACTCACTGCCGATTCCGGACAAACGTAAACTAGGGATATGTAAAGAGTGAGTGAGTCATAAGAACTACTCTTCAGTAGACTAATCAGTCAATGGGTCAGATCCTAACTCCTTAAATCTTCAGAACCTTTAGTTAGTTGAAGAGTGAGTTACATGTTTTAGGATCTGACTTATTGACTGAGTAGTTCACTAAAAAGAGTGGTTCTTTTTCATAACTAACTCACTCTTTAGGTACACATCTCTAACGTAAACCAATAATAAAGAGTAGTTCTTTTTCATACCTCACTCACTCTTTACACATCTCTAACGTAAACCAAAATACCTGCTTGAAAAGGTTAAACTATTTAATGGAATTGTTGTTCAGGCTGTGTAGAAGTTTAAACTGAGAGCGGCTCTCCTTTCTCTCGCTGATAAGAAGGTTCATTCATTGAGACTTCAGGCATGGAATGTCAGTAAGCACTAGGACCAATTGGTCAAATTCAGAAATTTCAAAATGCTGAAGTTCAGGAAAAACTGACGTTGAAGTTCACCCATTCTCAGTCCAAAAAGCATTCAATTCGTCAAATTCATGAATTTCAGGTTTTGTAAAGATTGGGAAATTGGACAGAAGTGACATTGAAGTTTACCCAATTTCAGTCCAAAAAGCATCTAAGGCCAGCCATTCACTATCAGGTACACCTGATCCGCCTGTCAGGTCTACCTGATAGTGTATGTGCTCATCAGGTAGAAAG
>NW_007381199.1:0-13631 GCF_000475195.1 Diaphorina citri | reverse complement strand
AACATTTTTTTTTTTTTTTTTTTTTTTTTTTTGTAAGAACTACATCCAAATATTTCAGCTCGTTTTGGAGAGTAAGGCCAATTTCAGGAATAGAAGTGTCCGATTAGGTTATTATTTTTGGTACGTTGTAGGTACAACGTCCTACAATCTACCTTCATGGAGTAATAGCAAACAAACAAGTAATCCGGAGATATTTCTCGGGGTAAATAATTGAGTACTGAGGATGAAATTGAATTTTTGTCGTTATCCACAACAGATGTTCACAAGTAGGTAAAAGGAATATTGTGAAAATCTCAACAGTCTCAAAGATTACTAAGAGTCATTGTCACCTATTCCTATCTTAAAAACTTAAACCGTTCAGGAGCCTACTCAAAACCTTCTTCGGACCTTTCTAACTGTAGATACCTACAAAGTTAGGACCCATAGAGATCTAGACAAGGACCAAAAGACCGAACCCATCAGAGACATTTTTTTAGCAGACACAGATAACACAACCCAAGTTACTTTTGCAACAGCCACCACTTTCCAAATTTAACAGATATTCAATTATTCATTCACTATCGGCGCAGTTCGAATACACCCCTGTTTTGTTTATTTTCAATTTACTTCTTCGATTTCTTACCGGGACCGCCGTTCCGTGCCGGGACGGTTTCTACAAAATCGGTGCAACTCAGATCTGCCCGCATAAAAGTGCAGCTTGTCGGTATCCCCCTCGCTGAGGCCTCCCGGCACCCGAGAGTTCATTCACCTTGCACGAGGCCACCATACGAAATATACGAATTCTCTCTCTGTGTACTCTCTGCTATATGCCTCTCATCGTGAAACTCGAACTGTAGTAGGCAGAGGCACCGTGTGTGTGTTTTGGAGTTACTGGTGTAGGCAATTGATATGACTGTTCATATGGCATTGTAGATTACATTGTACGTAGATTGTAGTCATGAGACTACATGCCCTACTTTGACCAACTGTAGTTAGAAAATGTGTAGGTATCTCACAAAATTATGTACAAATGTATCTACATATAGGTAGGTATCTAGCACATTAACTACAAAATATATATCCAACAAAATTACGCACAAATGTATCTAGGTACATATTATAGGTACCTTATGGTTCCTATCTACATAATTATCTGTGTAAAATTATAGGTAGTGTGCGTTCTAGACTGTATTTATACAACTTGACATTATTTGCAATTTTGCACCATGGTCCCATGTTGCATTTTTTGCTTCACGAAAATTTGTTTCACTGAGTGTAGGCAATTGATATGACTGTTCATATGGCATTGTAGATTACATTGTACGTAGATTGTAGTCATGAGACTACATGCCCTACTTTGAACAACTGTAGTTATGTTGAGTACATTAACTAGAAAATGTGTATCTCACAAAATTATGTACAAATGTATCTAAGTAGATATAGGTAAGTGTCTAGCACATTAACTACAAAATATATATCCATCAAAATTACGTACAAATGTATCTAGGTACATATTATAAGTACCTTATGGTTCCTATCCACATATCTGTGTTGAATTATAGGTAGTGTGCGTTCTAGACTGTATTTATACAACGTGACATTATTTGCACAATGGTCCCATGTTGCATTTGCTAAATTTGCTTCACGAAAATTTGTTTCACTGGGACACTGGTTAAGAATTGTTGCAACCGCCTTCCATTTCGGCCTTATTTGCACAGAACAATGTTGCATGTGGTAGGTGCTGTACAAAATATCGTTTCTCGTAGGGTAAGAATTGTTGCAAGCTCCTTCCACTTCGAACTGCAGTCAGATTTTCGCCTAGTCAACGTCCTCAAATGAGTCCAAGGCTGCGCCTTCCATTTCGGCCTTATTTGCACAGAACAATGTTGCATGTGGTAGGTGCTGTACAAAATATCGTTTCTCGTAGGGTAAGAATTGCTGCAACCTCCTTCCACTTCGAACTGCACTCAGATTTTCGCCTAGTCAATGTCCTCAAATGAGTCCAAGGCTGTTTCGAGGTCGAAAGTTGACTTGCATTCACAAGTCTCACAGGTGGGATAGGAATTTATGCAACCCGTTTAGGCTGTTTCCATAATTCCACGCATTTCTAGCAGGTGTCATTGTCCTCAATTGAGTCCAAGGCTTTTTTGAGGTCGAAAGTTCCTCCATGACTCTATCGGATACTAGACTCAACTGCAAGAACCTGCAATCGACTAATCTTAGATGTGAATGTAGCAAGTAGCATAGTGTAAAAGACGACAAGATAGGATTTGTGGACGAGAAATGCAACCTGTTAGTTGGAAATGTTAGAATTCCTCATATAACTGTACTTGCAGTGCCTATACCGACCTGACTGTGTACGTTACTTCCAGTGCTTAAAGAAGTAAATCCCAAGTGCTACTTCTGGTTTCTTGAGTGCAGCTGGACAGTATCAGACTGCACCACGAGGGGCTAAGGTGCCGGGTTTGAATCCTGGCAGTGGCGGAAATTTTGGTTCCCACATAGGTCTGTACATATTACCCTTGTAACTCCCAAAAGGGCTCACTCAAAATTGTTTTTGTATGCTACCTAACGCTATCACTCACAGGAAGCTGCTCAATTGCGAATGTTCTTTTCGCACGCAGTCTAACCCTAACCCAACTAGATTTTTAACACTTTTTCTTATAAAATCGGCGCAATTCGAATACACCCCTTTTTTGTTTATTTTCAATTTACTTCTTCGATTTCTTACCGGGACCGCCGTTCCGTGCCGGGACAGTTTCTATAAAATCGGTGCAACTCAGATCTGCCCGCATAAAAGTGCAGCTTGTCGGTGGCGTACACACATGTGTTTTATATGTTGTGTCTATTTCCATTCGCTATTAAAAAGCAATAAGGAAGCACGCGGAGGAAGAAGAAGAAGAAGAAGAAGACGAAGAGGAGGAGGATGAAGATGAAGAATAATAATGATGAGAAGGAGAAGAAGAAGAAGAAGAAAAAGAAGGGGAGGAAGAAGAAGATGATGATATTGATGATGAAGTAGAAGAAGAAAAGGATGAAGATGAAAGAAATGATTTCAGAAATGAGAAAAAGGATCATTTAAACGCATTGTGGGTTCAATGAACGATCTGTTGGGGTTGTAACCGGTGGAAGTGCCAACCTAGAATTTGCAAATAGGTACTAAATAATGAAATTCTTCTTTCAAATATCTCTATTTTTATTTCATTTTCAGTCTGTAGAATAAAATGCACAAAATTTGATAGAACACGCGTCTTAGCCGGTACCAATTAAAGAGTGATATCCCTCCAAAAAACCCTTTCTGTAACCAAACTGAAAAGACAAGGAAAAATTAAATCGATGAAACACACGTCTTCTGCGGTAGAAAAAAAAGGAGTGATATCCTTCCAAAAACCCTTCCTCTAACCAAAATAAAAAGCCGCGGAAAAAATTTCGGTTCCAAATCCACTTTTCTTCGTTTTGAAATGTGCCAAAAAGAGTGATATCCCTCCAAAAATCCTTTCTGAGAGCAAACTAAAACGTCAAGGAAAAAATTTCCGCTCAGAAATCCACTTTTCTTCATTTGGAAAGACAAGCATGAGAAAAAGGATGATTTAAACGCATTGTGGGTTCAATGAACGATCTGTTGGGGTTGTAACCGGTGGAAGTGCCTACCTAGAATTTGCAAATAAGTACTAAATAATGAGATTCTTCTTTCAAATATCTCTAATTTTATTTCATTTTCAGTCTGTAGAACAAAATGCACAAAATTTGATAGAACACGCGTCTTAGCCGGTACCAATAAAGAGTGATATCCCTCCGAAAAACCCTTTCTGTAACCAAACTAAAAAGCCAAGGAAAAATTAAATCGATGAAACACACGTCTTCTGCGGTAGAAAAAAAAGAGTGATATCCTTCCAAAAACCCTAACCAAACCAAAATAAAAAGCCACGGAAAAAATTTCGGTTCCAAATCCACATTTCTTCGTTTTCATATGTGCAAAAAGAGTGATATCCCTCCGAAAATCCTTTCTGAGAGCAAACTAAAACGCCAAGGAAAAAATTTCCTCTCAGAAACCCACTTTTCTTCATTTGGAAAGACAAGCAAGACAGAAATCTTAATGAGGGCGCGGTGAAATTTACGATGTATTTTAATAATCAGTTTTAATTACGATGAATTTGGAAAGCAAAGTGGATTAATTATACCGGACCCGAGAGTTCTGATTTCATTACTTATACAGGGTCTGTCAGACGGGAGTGTCTTTCATGAAGAACGTTGTCTGACTTGTTTGACCCATTTGATGTTTTACGCTTTGACCCATTTGATGTTTTACGCTGTACGCTGGCAGCCTAAACACACTGAACACTGGAAAAATGAATTTCAATTAGGGATTCCGGACACGTAAAGTAAGTAGGTAAGTCGAGATACAGAGTGTTTGTAAAATTTTAAACACCCTGTATAGCCATACTTATACAGGGTCTGTCAGACGGCAGTGTCTTTCATGAAGAACGTTGTCTGACTTGTTTGACCCATTTGATGTTTTACGCTTTGACTGATTAAACAAGGTATATTCTATTCTATTCTGAGCTATTATGGTATGTGTATCTAATTGGGATTTCGGGATATGATTTTTAGAGGACAACGTAGGAATTCTGACATTTCTAAGTTAAAATTAGCTTCAAAAGACGCATGCAGTGTTTGATCTCAAATCAACTAGCCTAGCTAATGTAAAACAGTTCAATAAACAAAACTTAGAAACCTCGTCAACAAAAAGGGATTTTTAAGTCCAATACTCGAAATCGAAACGCCTCACCTGCAAAAAGTGACTTTTCGAACCAGTAGCTGTACGCTGGCAGCCTAAACACACTGAACACTGGAAAAATGAATTTCAATTTGGGATTCCGGACACGTAAAGTAAGTAGGTAAGTCGAGATACAGAGTGTTTGTAAAATTCTGAACACCCTGTATAGCCGGCAACACAGGAGGCAACAACCTTATTAAAAAGACAATTAAAATATTAAATAAAACTCCATAATGATAATAATTATGACTCTAATCTCATTAGTAAGTGACTCTCTTTTAACTTGTTTTATGTAGAGGTACCAGTGATTTGGAGAGGTGACGTCAATCGAATGAGAAATGTCATTTATTAAACGTGAAATTAAATCAGTAAATGTTGAATCAAGTCAAATGGTATCTATAGGTAAACTGAAGACACACCTAGAACTCTTGGAAGTTAGAAGTCATAGACCACCAATTAGAAATTCTCTAGAATAGAATATACCTTGTTTATCCTGGTGAGATAGGACTAAAAAGTCCCTTTAGCCCCGCAGTCTAACCAATTATGTATTATATGGTTTACAGTTTACAATGCAATAGTCCTAAACAAAAGGGACCGCCTTAACATGCGTTACAGCGTAGGCGGGTAAAAGAAAAATGAGTGGCTGAGTGAAAGAGCTCCTCCAGAAAAACCCTGCCACTTAAAAGATAGAAAAATCATCTTAGAAACCATCATCGGCCATTCGCCCCTGATGGACAAAGTCAGACCAGAATGTCTGCCAGGCTTGTTGGCTTGCAGAAGTTTCCGTGTCCTTTTTAGGAAGAAAGTCGATAAAGTCATTAGCCGCAAGAATGTCTCGCGAAGAATTCTTGGAATTCCAAGGTCAATTCCTATCCGTCTCGGAGCTTGAGGCGCGGTTTTGTTGTACACTCACCAAAAGTTCTGAAATTTCACCAAAAATGTCTATTTCAGCAAAATTGAGTCCACAGCCCGTAGCGTTGAAGTGCCAGAGGAAAAGGATAGTTTTGATCAAAAAACAGGAGGCCTTTAAAAAAAAAAAAAAATCTCTCACATAGCCTCCTCTTAATAATTCGTTCAAAATTCGAGTGGTGTTTTCAACAAGTTTTAAGGTCATATGACCTGCCTTTTAAGCGCTAGGCCGAGGGTTCAATTCGGGACGAACTTTTTCCTAAACAGATAAGGTTCCTTTTCGGACCACAAGACCTCCGTTGTTAAAGTTCTCTCTATCAAACCTCTATTGAGACACATTCAGGGGCCCCCAAATGCCATGGATAATGCACCTACTCCCCGTGAATCTATTGACCGAGAGGGGCCCCCGAAAAAGGATACGCCACTGGGTTGGCCGAATTTTTGAGAAACTCGGACGGGACGGAGGCACAAAGGTCATCCTCCTATCACCGAATTCCCAAATGCAAAGGCGTCACGGCTTATCTCTCTCCTGATTAGGGGGAACAAGAGTCATTCAAACGCTGCCAGCTGATAACATTCCTCAGGCTTCGACCATAAGGGAGCCGTCAGCAGGTTTTTATCAAGTCCTGTGATAAAAACAATGCCACTATGCCAGAACGTGATGTTATGAGTACGAGTGCTCAGAAGTGAGATCCCCATGTCAAAATAACGCCAAAAAGAGTCTTTGACCATGGATTGAGGGCGTTTGTAAAGTTTTCCAATATCCAATAATCCGATCTTCTACTTGGTATATTAAATACCCTAATAGGGTTAGTCAGAAGACTTCCCCAACACCCCAATCCAAACGACCCCATACTGAAGAATATTTTGAGGGGGTATTTAAGCTTTCAGCTCAAAAAAAGTGGTAAAACGAGAACTTATACATGACTTTGTCCGAATCGGGTTTGGCAATTCCTACCAGAAAAATAATGTGCTGACCAATATTTTATTTCCTGTGATTTCTCTTTTGGTTATTTTCTATCTTGTTTCTAGTTTCTACTTCAGCGTAGTTGGCTCGGATGGTAGCCTTACTTGTCTTGTAAACGCTAGGTCGTGGGTTCGATTCCCGTTACACGACGCTCTTCCGATCTACCGGAGCGTTGTGCTTGCACCAAACGTCGCCACGACATTCCATTCCAACATTCGAGGAAGCACCTCCTCGTTCATGGCTCAAGTTGAACTTTCCAGTCTTCTCGGTGTAGAACTTTTTTTATTCGCGAATTCCTGTCCATATTCTTGAATAAAGTTCTTGAAACATAACGGAGCGAAATAGTCAAGAAGGTTGCATTCCAGCGTCGGTCATCGAAACCCACGATGGCTGAGTTCTCCGGTGATCAATGACCTAAGGTTGACTTGTAAGGTATGTTGATTGGTTCAGGCCAAGTCGTCAGGCGCGGTCAGGAGTGGTTCAGGCACGATGTGAACTTTTGCGAACTTGGTCTAGCGCTCATCGGTAAGATAAAACACAAGAAATCTCACACAACCTAATAAACTGGTAACGAAAACGCTTCGAATTTTATTGCTTTTGCGAACTTGGTCTAGCGCTCATCGGTAAGATAAAACACAAGAAATCTCACACAACCTAATAAATTGGTAACGAAATGATAACGATTCGAATTTTATTTTTTCCTTTAACACGATTTCATACCAAACTGGTTGCAGTATGCTTTCTCTTTACCACGTCAATGCCTGGTCCTCAAGATGGAATTCTTTAACCAGATCCCACAAAGTTCTTTCTCCGGTCCAGATCTTTTGCGAACTTGGTCTAGCGCTCATCGGTAAGATAAAACACAAGAAATCTCACACAACCTAATAAATTGGTAACGAAATGATAACGCTTCGAATTTTATTGTTTCCTTTAACACGATTTCACACCAAACTGGTTGCAGTATGCTTTCTCTTTACCACGTCAATGCCTGTTCCTCAAGATGGAATTCTTTAACCAGATCCCACAAAGTTCTTTCTCCGGTCCAGACTTGGAGAGGTGACGTCAATCGAATGAGAAATGTCATTTATTAAACGTGAAATTAAATCAGTAAATGTTGAATCAAGTCAAATGGTTAAATCTATAAACTGGAGACACACCTAGAACCTAGAACTCTTGGAAGTTAGAAGTCATAGACCACCAATTAGAAATTCTCTAGAATAGAATATACCTTGTTTATCCTGGTGAGATAGGACTAAAAAGTCCCTTTAGCCCCGCAGTCTAACCATTATGTATTATGGTTTACAGTTTACAATGCAATAGTCCTAAACGAAAGGGACCGCCTTAACATGGGTTACAGCTTACAGCGTAGACGGGTAAAAGAAAAATGAGTGGCTGAGTGGAAGAGCTCCTCCAGGAGAACCCTGCCACTTAAAAGATAGAAAAATCATCTCAGAAACCATCGGCCATTCGCCCCTGATGGACAAAGTCAGACCAGAATGTCTGCCAGGCTTTTTGGCTTGCAGAAGTTTCCGTGTCCTTTTTAGGAAGAAAGTCGATAGAGTCATTAGCAGCAAGAATGTCTCGCGAAGAATTCTTGGAATTCCAAGGTCAATTCCTATCCGTCTCGGAGCTTGAGGCACGGTTTTGTTGTACACTCACCTAAAGTTCAACAAGGAACGCTCCTTAGATTTTGGTTTGAATTGTTTCAGGGATTTGAGAGTAAGATGGTAGGATGGGAGAGTAGGCAAGATTGTAGAATTCGAGAGAGAGAGAGAGAGAGAGAGAGAGAGAGAGAGAGAGAAAGAGAAAGAGATTGAGGAAAATTTTCAATCAAGGAAAACAGCTTTACAAAAAAATGATAGGTAGAGATACGCGTAGGTATATGGTAATATATTTGTATTTTGTATTGAACAAGGGAACATGTTAAATGTTAAACTTGTTAAACTGTAAACAGGTGGCTTTGAATTCGAGAGTAATCAAGATGGTAGGATTGGAGAGTAGACAAGATAGTAGGAATCGAGAATAGGCAAGATGGTAGATGGTAGGATTTGAGAGTAGGCAAAATGGTAGGATTGGAGAGATCGAAAAAAGGTATAGGATTAGCGCTAACCTGTCTGGGAATTAATGGGGCCAGTCCGTCTCTCATGTTTCCGTTCTGGTAAATTTAAACATCCTGGCTTAGAACCTTCTCATTAGTAACCACTGAGTCCGTCTCTCATGTTTCCGTTCTGGTAAATTTAAACATCCTGGCTTAGAACCTTCTCATTAGTAACCACTGTAGGAGAACTCTGGGCAAAGTTAGACTAGAAACCACACTGACCACTTTAGGAGAACTCTGGGTTTGGTTAGACTAGAAACCACTAGTTGTAGGGGAAAGTTGGGCTGTGTTAGGCCAGCCACTCACTATCAGGTAGACCTGATCAGGTGAATGGCTGGCCTTACGTTGGCCGATAGTGAATGGCTGGCCGATAGTGAATGGCTGGCCTTACGTTTCTGACTGGAAAGATCTTGTTTAGACCACACAGTACCTATACTATTTAAGAAAGGCTAAAAAGTCCGGAGAGTCACCCATCCAAAAACTTACCATGGTCACACGCGAAATCGGAAAGTTACCTACACATGATTCCACATTTTCCTTATTTACTGTAAAGGTAGAAACACTGCCTTCACATCACGTGAGTTGACGTGATGTGAGGGCATTATCGTGAACGAAATCACCTAAGAGAACTAGATTATGGGAAAACTTTGAACTTGAACCACATCTTTCTGACGTCCTATGAGTTCACGTGACGTGAGGATAGTATGTGTGGACACAGCTTTAGAAGATAGGAATGATGGTGAAGAACTTATTCACACATAGGATGGACAGGTGTTAAAAACGGCCAGGTTTGTCCAATTCGGAGGCCTACTTTGTCTAAAATAGTAAACAATTCTCTAAGTAGACTACCTGGTACTATTCCAGGACTTTTTTAAACATATCACATAAGATGTAGCAACTGGTTGGTGAAAGTAGACAGATATGGAAGACATTGGAAATCACGTGAGTTGACGTGATGTGAGGGCATTATCGTGAACGAAATCACCTAAGAGAACTAGATTATGGGAAAACTTTGAACTTGAACTACATCTTTCTGATTTCCTATGAGCTCACGTGACGTGAGGGTAGTATGTGTGGACACAGCTTTAGAAGATAATAATGATGGTGAAGAACTTATTCACACATAGAATGAACGGGTGTTGAAAACGGCCAGGTTTGTCCAATTCGGAGGCCTACTTTGTCTAAAATAGTAAACAATTCTCTAAGTAGACTACCTGGCACTATTCCAGGACTTTTTTAAATATAGCACATAGGATGTAGCAACTGGTTGGTGATAATGCCAGAACGTGATGTTATGAGTACGAGTGCTCAGAAGCGAGATCCCCATGTCAAAATAACACCAAAAAGAGTCTTTGACCATGGATTGAGGGCGTTTGTAAAGTTTTCCAATATCCAATAATCCGATCTTCACGAGTAATACTCGTATCTACTTGGTATATTAAATACCCTAATAGGGCTAGTCAGAAGACTTCCCCAACACCCCAATCCAAAGGACCCCATACTGAAGAATATTTTGAGGGGGTATTTAAGCTTTCAGCTCAAAAAAAGTGGTAAAACGAGAACTTATACATGACTTTGTCCGAATCGGGTTTGGCAATTCCTACCAGAAAAATAATGTGCTGACCAATATTTTATTTCCTGTGATTTCTCTTTTGGTTATTTTCTATCTTGTTTCTAGTTTCTACTTCAGCGTAGTTGGCTCGGATGGTAGCCTTACTTGTCTTGTAAACGCTAGGTCGTGGGTTCGATTCCCGTCCGGGGCGGATTTTATTCTAAACAGATAAGGTTCATTCTCGGAACAGCACTACTTTATGCTTTACCAGCAAAGAGCTTCTGGTATGCAGCATTAGAGTGTTCTGATTAAATCTGGTATTACTTTTCGCTGTATTTTGATTAAATCTTTGAAGTTTAACGAAAGACTTTCTCTCTGTGTCAAGCCAAGTCTGATTTGGCTCATACCTATATAAGGACCTCTAACGCAAATATCAGGGAGTGCCTGCTTGCCTCTCTCTCTCTCTTCATTCTGGCCTAAGTCAAAGTCTCATTTTCTCTCTGATTTGATTGGCTCTCTGTATTGAAATCTCTGAAGCTGGTTATTATTATGGTCGTTATATTTAAGCACCGAGGTAAGTACCAAATCAAGTTAATGCTCAAATGAAACTTCGAGTTCATTTACTTCATTTCTCTCTGATTTGATTGGCTCTCTGTATTGAAATCTCTGAAGCTGGTTATTATTATGGTCGTTATATTTAAGCACCGAGGTAAGTATGTAAGTACCAAATCAAGTTAATGCTCAAATGAAACTTTGAGTTCATTTACTTCAATTTTGTGTTCTATTCTGTGGTTGTACAAATGTACCTTCATGTCTCTCTGTATTGAAATCTCTGAAGCTGGTTATTATTATGGTCGTTATATTTAAGCACCGAGGTAAGTAGGTACCAAATCAAGTTAATGCCCAAATGAAACTTTGAGTTCATTTACTTCAATTTTGTGTTCTATTCTGTGGTTGTACAAATGTACCTTCATGTACCTATATTCTACAGTTCATGTTCATTATTGGCAGAGAAAGTTCAGACACATTGCAGTAAAATGGGTAGATTCGTAGGTTCGTATAAGCTTAAATATTTAGGTTGGTAGGTCCTTGAACTTTGGCAATAACACCACCATTTCCTGCACTTCGAAAAAGAAAAGTAACTTCAAATTAATTTCAGTCCTCTATTTCCTCTTAGCCCAGCCACTCACTATCAGGTAGACCTGACAGGTACACGTGATCAGATGTACCTATCAGGTCTACCTGATAGTGAGTGGCCGGCCTTACCAACTGCTTCTACCAGTGACCAGTGAACTCACACTTTTTGCACAAAAAATAATGGGCAAACTAAAAGTCAAGAAATGAACGAGAATCACAATGCGTGTACGTATGAGTGTTTCGCGTTATTTTGTCTAATTAGCAGAATTTTCTCCAATTAACTTTGGCATAGGAAGTCTGGCATATTTTCTCCAATTAACTTTGGCACAGGAAGCCTTGGCATAATCTGACATAGGTTCTTCATGTTCAGGTAACATCTCGGTCTGGATGTGGTTGCGTGATTTGGCATAATCTGACATAGGTTCTTCATGTTCAGGTAACATCTCGGTCTGGATGTGGTTGGGTGATTGGCAGAAATAATTACAAGAACTCTGACTGCAGGTGATATGTATTGTGTTAAATACCTGCTTCTCCTTTTCTTTCACGGAAGAACTGTAAGAGCAATCTATGCACCAAATAGAATAGAAGAGATATACCTTATTATTAAAAAAAATATGTTTATATTAGACATCCTAAGTTATATAAAGTTATGAAATAGGTAACTACAAAACTTATTACCTTTATATGATACAATGGATACATTTCCTTGTATACCTATGTTTACACTGCCAGAATGAGATTGAAAACTCCCTTTACTCCCGCAGTGTAAAAATGGTCTTAAATCTCTATACCACCCTGTAACCAGGCGCTCTGATTGGCTAAAATGTATGAAAGTAACCAATGGGATTGCTTAATTCAAGATTTAAACGCTAACCGAGTTTAAAACTCAGATGGTGGCAATGCATTGCCTTCCTTTTTAAGGCAAGAGAGAGAGAGAGAGAGAGAGAGAAAAAGAGAAAGAGAGAAAGAGAAAGAGATTGAGGAAAATTTTCAATCAAGGAAAACAGCTTTACAAAATATGATAGGTAATTAGGTAGATACGCGTATATGGTAATATTTTTGTATTGAACAAGGGAACATGTTAAATGTTAAACTTGTTAAACTGTAAACAGGTGGCTTAATGTCCGGAGAGTCACCCATCCAAAAACTTACCATGGTCACACGCGAAATCGGAAAGTTACCTACACATGATTCCACATTTTCCTTATTTGCTGTAAAGGTAGAAACACTGCCTTCACGTGACGGAGAGTCACCCATCCAAAAACTTACCATGGTCACACGCGAAATCGGAAAGTTACCTACACATGATTCCACATTTTCCTTATTTGCTATAAAGGTAGAAATACTGCCTTCACGTCACATGAGCTGACGTGATGTGAGGGCATTATCGTGAACGAAATCACCTAAGAGAAATAGATTATTGGGAAAACTTTGAACTTGAACCACATCTTTCTGACGTCCTATGAGCTCACGTGACGTGAGAGTAGTATGTGTACGTGATGTGAGGGCATTATCGTGAACGAAATCACCTAAGAGAACTAGATTATGGGAAAACTTTGAACTTGAACCACATCTTTCTGACTTCCTATGAGATCACGTGACGTGAGAGTAGTATGTGGGGACACAGCTTTAGAAGATAGGAATGATGGTGAAGAACTTATTCACACATAGGATGAACGGGTGTTAAAAACGGCCAGGTTTGTCCAATTTGGAGGCCTACTTTGTCTAAAATAGTAAACAATTCTCTAAGTTAGAGTACCTGGAACTATTTCCACCGCTACTTTGTCTAAAATAGTAAACAATTCTCTAAGTAGACTACCTGGAACTATTCCAGGACTTTTTTAAACATAGCACATAGGATGTATACCTACTTGTACAGGTGTTAAAAGCAGCCTCAGAGTAAGAATAACATAGAGGGAGCGTTTGGGACCAAAACGAAGACACTTTTCAAATCGAAGGTTATATATCAGCTGATTTGGTGCCAGTGCCGGACCATGAATAATTTCCTGGGTAGGATGATTTTTACAGAAATTTTGAAACATTATTTCTGCTTTTTTATGAAACTTTTACTTTCAACAACTTCTAAGTAAATTCGATGGGTATCTTATCTTATTTATCCATTATTGACTTTAAGAATTCATAAAACCATTCAGAAATCGGGGGAAATTGAAAATACAGACCGGGACTGCAAAATGTAAACAAAGATTTCAAT
>NW_007381198.1:0-15508 GCF_000475195.1 Diaphorina citri | reverse complement strand
ATCAAGGGTTAACATTAAACTCTCATTTCTTGGTCAATCGAGGGTTAATACGAAACTATCATTGTATTGTCAGAAGTTTAGAATCACATAAAATGTGTAATATCGCAACAAATTTACCTTTGTTTATTGTTTATAAAGTAATTTTATTTCTCATTGAAATTTCCATTTGATTAGTCGAACCTGAGAAGAACTGAAGAACACAATACAATGTATATTTTGATACAAGTACCTTCTATTATTAATAATTATTTTGCATGTACCTACAATCCTACATGGTATTGTATTAAAAACTTTACAAATAAATGTGTATTTGCAAATAGAATGTACTTATATGTACTGATCTACCTACAGTATACATAGGTAGTATTAATAAAATGAAAATTTCATTTAATTACAATACCTACCTACATAATTATTAAAATAATAGGTGGGTTATGCTTTATGCTACCTACGTAACATACTCATGTGAATCCTACATGGTATTGTATTAAAAACTTTACAAATAAATGTGTATTGCAAATAGCATGTACTTATATGTACTGATCTACCTACAGTATACATAGGTAGTATTAATAAAATGAAAATTTTATTTAATTACAATACCTACATAATTATTAAAATAATAGGTGGGTTATGCTACCTACCTAACATACTCATGTCTGCTAGCTATGCTAGGGAGATAAATAAAAACAATGGGAACATTCGAAAGAAAGTGAAACTCACTCTGGTCAAAGAATACTTACGTACCTTTTGTTTAAAGTGTCCGCCTGCCTCAGTACTCCAATCCCGTATCTGCCCTCGATCGACCTCTGCATCCTCTTCTACAACATCTTCACCCCCGGACGCAACATTCACATGTGCGTCAATTTTCTGACGCGCGTTGAGCATGCTGAGGTGTTCGTGATGGAGTTCAACTGCTTCAAACCTGTAGGAGATATCAACACAACTTTCATAACATCAGTAATAAATCAAATCAGTGATCATGAACCTTATATGCCTTCTTTACTTCCTCTTTCACCTGAAACATTGTCAAAGTTCAAAACGGACGTCACTGCACAACACTCTCCCAGTTTCTCCCTCACCGGATTATCCAGAATATTCAGATGAGATCATTCAAAGCTCGCTCGACGAGAAAGTTTTGAGAAAACACTCTCAAAACATCGAAGAAACTGACGGAGAAGATCCCGAGCTGACCCGAACGAACCACAAGCGAATTCGTAAAAGATCGGACACCTTCGGGTTTTAAAGTGTTAATGCAGGACTAAAAAGTTCATTTATGCAGGCTAAACGAGATCTTTTAAAGTTCAAGAGCTAACAGATAGAATTATTATGTAGTACATAACCTGTAGGAGATATCAACACAACTTTCATAACATCAGTAATAAATCAAATCAGTGATCATGAACCTTATATGCCTTCTTTACTTCCTCTTTCACCTGAAACATTGTCAAAGTTCAAAACGGACGTCACTGCACAACACTCTCCCAGTTTCTCCCTCACCGGATTATCCAGAATATTCAGACGAGATAATTCAAAGCTCGCTCGACGAGAAAGTTTTGAGAAAACACTC
Organism: Diaphorina citri; assembly: GCF_000475195.1. Classification (NCBI taxonomy): domain Eukaryota; kingdom Metazoa; phylum Arthropoda; class Insecta; order Hemiptera; family Psyllidae; genus Diaphorina; species Diaphorina citri. Next base: position 13,938 of record NW_007381198.1, on the reverse strand, counting down.
TCAAAACATCGAAGAAACTGACGGAGAAGATCCCGAGCTGACCCGAACGAACCACAAGCGAATTCGTAAAAGATCGGACACCTTCGGGTGGAAAACCGATCGGGTTCATCACGGCGGAGAAACACGAGGCCTGCCGAACTTGTTCGTGGAAAACCGAATACCAAATCGCTCCCCCGTGACGGAAGCGTCTTCGAAACCGAATTTGGCGCTTTTTCGTCCCGTAAGTTCGGAAATCTTTCAGAAGCCCTCAAATGTCTCCGGGGGCGGTTTGCGATCTGCGATTTCTGCAGAGGGACTTGCGGATTTTGAAGATTTTCCTTCAATGGCGGGAGATTTTGAAGACAGAGCTGGCCTCTCGCGGACAAAGGAAGTTCAGAAACAGAAGTATGCTGGATCGGTTATCAAAAACGGTTCGAATAGAAATTCGGACAGAGGCTCTAGTCGGCATAGCTTGGCGTTCAGCGATAAAGATTTGAATGTACTCAATGTCTACCCCAATGGGTTGTATAACTATACAGTCCAGTTTGAAACGCCCCGCCATGCGAGCAAACTGAACAAAGACTTCCATTTGAAATCTAATCCAACGTTTTCAAATTGGCACACAGATCCGACTTGCGGATTTTGAAGATTTTCCTTCAATGGCGGGAGATTTTGAAGACAGAGCTGGCCTTTCGCGGACAAAGGAAGTTCAGAAACAGAAGTATGCTGGATCGGTTATCAAAAACAGTTCGAATAGAAATTCGAACAGAGGCTCTAGTCGGCATAGCTTGGCGTTCAACGATGAAGATTTGAATGTACCCAATGTTTACCCCAATGGGTTGTATAACTATACAGTCCAGTTTGAAACGCCCCGCCATGCGAGTAAACTGAACAAAGACTTCAATTTGAAATCAAACCCAACGTTTTCAAATTGGCACACAGATCCGAAATATCTTCAAGGAAACGAATATTACGGTTCTCCCCAACTACAACTTGATCCCAAGATAAAATCTCCAGCTGTAGCGTCATTTTGGTCTCCCAAACCTCAAGTTGATCCCACGAGAAGAAAATCGCCAGCGATACCGTCAAAGTCGTCCACTTTCAGTCCAATCTATTACGAGATCGTCAACGATCCGCCAACGCTCCAACGGGTTCCTCAAACGTTTCGCGTTTTTGAATTCGATGACACACCTAGTTCAACGACCTCTCGCGGACAAAGGAAGTTCAGAAACAGAAGTATGCTGGATCGGTTATCAAAAACGGTTCGAATAGAAATTCGGACAGAGGCTTTAGTCGGCATAGCTTGGCGTTCATCGATGAAGATTTGAATGTACCCAATGTCTACCCCAATGGGTTGTATAACTATACAATCCAGTTTGAAACGCCCCGCCATGCGAGCAAACTGAACAAAGACTTCAATTTGAAATCAAATCCAACGTTTTCAAATTGGCACACAGATCTGAAATATCTTCAAGGAAACGAATATTACGGTTCTCCCAAACTACAACTTGATCCCAAGATGAAATCTCCAGCTGTAGCGTCATTTTGGTCTCCCAAACCTCAAGTTGACCCCACGAGAAGAAAATCGCCAGCGATACCGTCAAAGTCGTCCACTTTCAGTCCAATCTATTACGAGATCGTCAACGATCCGCCAACGTTCCAACGGGTTCCTCAAACGTTTCGCGTTTTTGAATTCGATGACACACCTAGTTCAATAAGTTGACCCCACGAGAAGAAAATCGCCAGCGATACCGTCAAAGTCGTCCACTTTCAGTCCAATCTATTACGAGATCGTCAACGATCCACCAACGTTCCAACGGGTTCCTCAAACGTTTCGCGTTTCTGAATTCGATGACACACCTAGTTCAACGCCCGGGTACAATAACTCGTACAACGTCGAAAACCGGTTCTCCAGCGATCTCGAAACCAACGGAACCCAACTGAACGCAGTGACCACTTTGGAGAGCCAGTTTAGTGGAGTTAAACAAGACTCTAAAACGATTCCTAGCCCCACCAGAACAAGCGGTGAGTTAACAGTTTTCACGTTGGAAAAACTGGACGCGAATGTGAAATTTCTCAACCGAGTTGTGAAAGATTTTGAAGCAAATAGCCTCAGAAATGAGACCGTCATTTCCTCGTCTTCGAATTTGTTTACGGAGACCAAAACGCATACGCAACTTTCCCACTCTGGGGACGGTCCATCCAAAGTGGGTCCTACGCGTGGGAGTTGTGAAAGATTTTGAAGCAAATAGCCTCAGAAATGAGACCGTCATTTCCACGTCTTCGAATTTGTTTACGGAGACCAAAACGCACACGCAACTTTCCCACTCTAGGGACGGTCCGTCCAAAGTGGGTCCTACACGTGATGCCGCGTCTCCAATTGGTGCACCGGTGGGTCGGATACCTTCAAACCGGATTCAGAGTTGTGAAAGATTTTGAAGCAAATAGCCTCAGAAATGAGACCGTCATTTCCACGTCTTCGAATTTGTTTACGGAGACCAAAACGCATACGCAACTTTCCCACTCTAGGGACGGTCCGTCCAAAGTGGGTCCTACACGTGGTGCCGCGTCTCCAACTGGTGCACCGGTGGGTCGGATACCTTCAAACCGGATTCAACAAACGTTGAGACCTCTAACGCAAATAGCGTCAGGAACTGTAACTATTAAGATCTTATCGTTCTGAAATCGAAGAGAGAAGAACGATAGGATAGGAGAAAGCCAGCCGTTCCGAGAACGAACCTTGTCCGTTCGGGATAAAGTTCACCTAGGGCGGAAATCGAACCCGCGGCCTAGGGCCTACAAGGCAGATGCGCTACCAACCAGCTAACTAGGCTGACAGATATTCTTCTTCTTAGGCCAACCACTCACTATCAGGTGGACCTGACAGGTACGGCTGAAAAGACCCGCCTGTGAAGTCTACCAGATACCTGATGAGCACACAGACTATCAGGTACAGGCGGACCTGATCAGGCTTACCTGTCAGGTCTACCTGATAGTCAGCGGTCGGTTTTAGTGAACAGCATCTATGGCCAGCTTTACTTCGGAGCAAAGAGTGGACCCCATTTTGGACACCACTGGGGTCTGGGACCGCAGCTCCGAGTATTTTCGAAAAACCGATTCTCCAGATTGCTAACTAGGTGCTTGACGACCAATAGAATCTCCTTATGTAATACCTTACGCTCCAAAATCGTCCAATAAACGGGCTAGGGGTATTTCAATATTTTTCAAAAGTGATTTGATCCTGTTTTAGGCCGTGGGTGGTGGAGATGTCAAATTTCTAATCTACTAATATTGGTGGAGATATCAAATTTCTAATCTACTAATATTGGTGGAGATATCAAATTTCTAATCTACTAGTATTGGTGGTCTATATCAAAACCAATCTTCCTACTATCAACATCAAAACCCACAAGCGCACCTGTTCACGTTTCAACGGCCTCTAAGCTCGTCCATCATTAGGGTCACTGATGGTTCTCTAGGTCTTGAACGTCAACCTCCGAGCGTAAAAATCCCGCTAGAAAGACCTCCAAATTCGGACAAACCTTCGAATCTCAAAAGCCCTGTGAGTCCCGAAAAACCTTTGCAACAACCTGTGACCACTGCGAAACCGTCAAATCCCATACAGCCTCAAAAACCACTACCACTAAAAACTTCGACCAAAAAACCTCCAAGCGCCGAAAACCCTTCAAATCTCAAACCACAGCTAAACGCTCAAAAACCTTCCGATGTCAAACGACCTGTGAGCTCCGATAACCCTTCAAAGGGCAATCAATCTCAGGGCCCTTCAAAAAACCCATCGAAACAACAAACGAGTGTTAAGAAACCTTCCAAAAGCCCTCAGAACTCCAATGCAACTTCCAATACGAAAAAACCATTGACTTATCAAAACCAAAACGGGTTACAGCTTCAATTCCTACCACAAAGTCTTTATCAACACCAAGCCAAACCACACAGCCACCCATTTCAACAACAGAATAGAATCCATACTAGGTTTTACCCAGAAAATCAAAACAAAGAGAACCAAATTGGTGGTTTTTACACCAGTATTGGTGGAGATGTCAAAACTACCACTCTCTTTATATTCGTGGGTATTTTAACCCATCCGAATGTAAACCGCGAACGGTGTTTGAGGCTGTGTAGGTACTTCAGTGTTTCGTGAAGGAGTTGTGTCTCCAATAATTGTGCATTCTGTCGAAGCCCCCGCCCGGTTTCTCTTAAAATTGGTGGATATGTCAAAACATCATTTTTCTAATACGAGAAATTATCTAATGGTGGAGATGCTGTAACTACCACTTCATTTTTCCGGCTTCTCTCCAAGATCAACTCACCAGTCAACTATATTCCATTGAGCAGCCACAGTGGTTCCAACAGAACCCAAACCTCGGAGGGAACTATCTTCACCGCCAAAGTTCACCTCCAGTTCAACCACCCTCACAACCTCTTCAGTACCAAAACCAAATCAATTCACCAGTCCTCTACCAAAACCAAATCAGCCCAACCAGTTATCTATATCAAAACCAATCTTCCTACTATCAACATCAAAACCCACAAGCGCACCTGTTCACGTTTCAACGGCCTCTAAGCTCGTCCATCGTTAGGGTCACTGATGGTCCTCTAGGTCTTGAACGTCAACCTCCGAGCGTAAAAATCCCGCAAGAAAGACCTCCAAATGCGGACAAAACTTCGAATCTCAAAAGCCCTGTGAGTCCCGAAAAACCTTTGAAACAACCTGTGACCACTGCGAAACCGTCAAATCCCATACAGCCTCAAAAACCACTAAAAACTTCGACCAAAATACCTCCAAGCGCCGAAAACCCTTCAAATCACAAACCACAGCTAAACGCTCAAAAACCTTCCGATGTCAAACGACCTGTGAGCTCCGATGACCCTTCAAAGGGCAATCAATCTCAGGGCCCTTCAAAAAACCCATCGAAACAACAAACGAGTGTCAAGAAACCTTCGGTGTCTGTCTGTCAGTCAGTCTGTCCCCATAGAAGGACTTATCCAAACCTGGTCGACCTATATATCAAATTAAAGGGAGAAGGACTTATCCAAACCTAATCGACCTACATATATATCAAACTAAAGGTCTTTCTACCAGGAACACGAAAGTGGTGGTGCAAATTTTGTCCAGAAAACCATAAATCCAAAAAACTGGTTTTTGTTTTTTTTTTTTTTTTAGTACCCATTTGGGCAACACATTTTCCCTTCATCCAGTTTACCAGTCGCCTAAGTTAGGGACTTTGGAGCGGAGAAAAAATGGTTTGGTTTACGAGTTTTGCTGATATTTGTGGTCATCTTTCCGCCTGCCTCAGTACTCCAATCCCGTATCTGCCCTCGATCGACCTCTGCATCCTCTTCTACAACATCTTCACCCCCGGACGCAACATCCACATGTGCGTCAATTTTCTGACGCGTGTCGAGCATGCTGAGGTGTTCGTGATGGAGTTTGACTGCTTCAAAATAGGCGTCGATGGGTTTATGACGTATAAACCGGAGGAGAATGCGGGTGAGATTCGGGGCCACGGGGGTGTGAAAGGGTTGAAAAAATTTCGAGGGGTGTGAGATGGTTAATATGTGGATCACAGGGAGTATAAAAAGGATTGAAATTTTTTCGAGTGTGTGAAGGGGTATATGTTGGTCAATATTTTGAATAGCCCGTGTTCACGAACGGGACGAACTTTATCCAGATGTAGTTCATTTTCGAAACGGCTGGCTTTCGCCTATCCTGTTTTCCTCTCTGTGATTTTGTGACAGTTCCCTCCGTCAAACCTCTTCGAAAAGAAAAATGTATAATTGTCGGCTTGCGTGGGCCTACTTCAGTTTGAGAACCCTTGATACGAAAAAACCTCAGGAACCCCCAAAGACCCCAACAAAAAAACCTCCAAGTACCAAGAAACCGACAAAAACCCCAACAAAACAACCGCCAAGTACCCAGGAACCGACAAAAATCCCAACAAAACAACCTTCAAGTACCAATAAACCAACAAAGCTCCCAATAAAACAACCTCCAAGTACCAAGAAACCCATAAAGACCCCATCCAAACAACCATCGACCACCAAGAAACCTTCAAATACCAAACAACCTCAGAAACCCCCAAAGACCCCATCAAAACAACCAACGACCGACAAGACCTCCAAGAAACCTTCAAATACCAAACGCCCGAGCCCTCAGCGCCCGAAGAAGCCAACGCCCCTGAACAATATCGCCAGCCTTCAGCAAATTCGAAGCCGGGGCGGCATCTACTTCGATCCACGGACAAATTTATCGATACGAAAAAACCTCAGGAACCCCCAAAGACCCCAACAAAAAAACCTCCAAGTACCAAGAAACCGACAAAAACCCCAACAAAACAACCTTCAAGTACCAATAAACCAACAAAGCCCCCAATAAAACAACCTCCAAGTACCGAGAAAACCATAAAGACCCCACCCAAACAACCATCGACCGACAAGACCACCAAGAAACCTTCAAATATCAAACGCCCGCGCCCTCAGAGCCCCAAAAAGCCAACGCCCCTGAACAATATCGCCAGCCTTCAGCAAATTCGAAGCCGGGGCGGCATCTACTTTGATCCCCGGACAAACCTGTCCGTCCCTCTCAAGGGGAAATTTGTGGACGGGAGAACAACGGTGTCTCGGTACGCTTCCCTACCGTGTTCCTGTGATAGGGAGACTGTGACGTGTTCCTGTTGCGTCAACTTTGGACTGTACCTTGTCGACTATCACCGGTCGGGTGAGTGAACCTCTTGTTAAACCATAGAATAAATATGTGTAATTATTGCACTCGTATTTCGATTGCAAATATTTCAAGGGGTTTCTGGTGTTCTCTCGCCCATCTTATGAGAGGCATACTACGGGATGGGCATGCTACGACACAGACTGTTATGCTACATGTTATTTTTATCAAGATGGGTTACCTGTTACCGTCTGTAAGATCGTAAGCTGGTGGCTTTTCCGGGCGTCACTAAGGTTGAGTGAGGTTAATATGAAAGAGGCGGGTAGGGTGTCACCGAATGGGGACTGAAACTCCCGTCACTTAAAATTGGTATACACACTTACGAGTATCTACCTATACCCCTTATTATTCAGGCGGTCTCTTCTTTATCCCTTTTATAAGAAAGAAGCTTTGAGCAACTAAAGGCAGATCGCAGATGCCCAAGATCGAGAGAGTTGGAGAAGGACGTGTTGATACCTGCAAGTAGACAGTCCCTTGTGTGGCGCGTCTTTAAAATACTTTAACTATTGGGATGTATGGAAAACGAACACTACTTCACTTTTGCATTCGTGTAAGTGGCAGGTAGGTATTCGTTTTCCATAAATCCCAATAGTTAAAATGGACCTTCACAAAGCTACCGAGGTACCGAGTCTTCAAGCAAGTATTTTAAAATACTTATTGATGTTTTGATTTCTTCCAGGTTGTTTGACCACCAAGTATGACCCATACGAGTTTACGTTCGACATGCGTATGACGTGGAAAAATGATTCCATCTTCAACTATACGGTTAATGGTAAGTATAAGTAGTGCTTTATTTAGACGGTCAGCTTAGAACAAGTTGTTCCATTATACCAACAGTTCAATAGAGCAACTCTTTATTGATATAATTTTGTTTGTACCTAAGTGATTGTTAGTCTGTCAATAAAGAGTACCTATTAAGGTAGAAGGACACTATTATCATTTCACGTGAGCTCATGGGAATCAGAAAGATACTAACCACTATCTTCAAGGAATCATTGGGCCTTTGAAATGTTAGCACTCTAAAGGTAGAAACACACTACTATCACGTCATGTGAGCTCATGAGTTTTCCCATAATATTGTAGGTAATTTCGTTCATGATAGCCACACTGCCATCACATCACGTAAGCTCACATGACGTGATATCTACTATCACGTGTAGCTGTTCTGAACGAGATTACTACAAGAGTTTGTTTAGTTTTTATTGCAGAGCCTTGTGGGAAAACTTTGAACTACATCTTTCTGACTCCCCATGACCTCTCGTGACGTGACCTGATGGTAGTGTGGCTGTCCTGAAAGAAATTACTTACCTGAGTTTTGGCGCATAGCTCCTTTGGCAGTTCCAGTCTAAACTTGTGCAATCGCGTGCTACTGGCTTTCACCTACCTTTTGTGAACCACGAGGACTTGTCATTCAGCCAGGAACCCTAATACCAATCGTTCAGATTCTCAGTATAGGTTCTCTTAAAAAGAAGAAGAGGAAGAAGGAGAAGAAGAAAAAGAAGAAGAAGAAGAAGAAGAAAGGTTTTAATATCTAATTTTTCGCCTTCTCTTCTCTTTCGCAGCCTCTTCTTCCTCTTCCTCGTCTTCATCTTCTTCATCCTCGTCCTCCTCTTCTTCTTTTTCTTCTTCCTCTTCCTTCCTGTCTTCTTCTTTTTCTCCTCTGACGCCATCTCCACCTAGAGATTTCCTCTCTTTGGGCAACCCGAAACAAAATCGGTTTCACTTTCAGGGGCCTCCAGAAGGGCAAAGCCTTCAAAGGCCATCGCCAAATTCCCCGCCCCAATATGTTCCTTCGCGGACTGGTTTTCCGTCCAGTTCTTATTCTTTCTCCGCCTATAACCCGGTTTCTCGCAAAGTTTCTCCTCGACCCAACTACCTTCTAACTCATAACTCAAATGCCTTTCAGAATAACGCTTCGCCCAATGATTTTGCGTCGTCTAACTCATTTCCTAATCAGAATCACTTCCCCTCACATTATCTACCAGGATTTAACTCCTTCCCCTCTTCTACCTCAAATTCCGTGGCTAATCCCCCCTCCCGGTATCTACCACCTAACTTCTTCTCCTCTCATATCTCAAATTCCTTGAATGATTTCCCTTCCAACTATCAATCAGCATCCGTGCCTTCTCAGAACAGTTTACCTTCTAGGAGCCCATATGGTCCTAATCTCTCCAATAATTTTGTCTCACATAAAGTTTTTCATGTATCAAATAAAGTGTTTCTACCTCCAGATAAAGTTTCTTTACCGTCAGACAAAATTCGTTTGCCGTCAAACAATGTCCCTTTGTCTTCAAATAAAGTCCCTTCATCATCAAATAAAGACTTTTTACCCTCAGATAAAGTCTTCTTGTCATCACATAAAGCTCCTTTGCCATCAAATGAAGTGCCTTTGTCATCAAATAAAGACGTCTCACCTTTAGATCGTGTCTCTTTGACATCAAATAAAGACTTCCTATTTCTACCTTCAGATAAAGTTTCTTTGTCGTCAAATAAAGATCATTTGTCGTCAAATAAAGGAACTCTTGTCACCTCCACTTCGCATCCAGTTTCCCGTAATTGCACGAGGAATTCTCTACAGCCGTTCCTGGTGTTCCTTCCTGTTTACAGGATTTCAGGAAAATAAACACCCGAATTTATGATAGAGAGAGGGAAAATAACTTTTACAACTTCACAGGTATGTTTTAGGTTTTAGTTTATTGGTTCATCAGACATTTTTCGCCATTGAGGGCATTGCTCTAATTTATGAACGAAAATTCTTGCTCTCAAGTCAGACTGAAGTCAATCTTGGCTAATCAGATGTTTGGAATTGATGCTTCTGTGCTACTTGAGAACCATTACCTAGGTATTTTGTTCAGAAATAGGTATGGGTGATTTGGTGGCAATGTAGGAAAGAGTAAAGGTATAAATTGTATGGCCGCCTGTACAAAAATCAAGTATGCAATGTGCTATACATTTTGTGAACTAAAGTCCCTTTAATTCTTCGCCAGCCTAGTTACCTACCTGGTTAGCTTGGAGTGTAGCACGTTTGCTTTGTAAGTGATCGCGGGTTCGATTCCCGCCCGAGGCGGATTTTATCCTGAACGGATAAAGTTCGTTCTCCATTGTTCTTGCTTTTAAGATGGAGCGAAATTGAAATCGTTTCTATTTCCGAAAGGAATATAGGTAGGTTACCTACAATCTGTGGAAAAAAAGTCATTAAAAATTTAGTCAATTAAAAAATATAGGTACCTACCTACAATCTGTGGAAAAAAAGTCATTAAAAAATTTAGTCAATAAAAATACGCACATTTTTTAAAACTATATAATATATTATGTATTTATATTTTTTGTCTTCTTTTTTTTTCATATTATTTTTATAAAATTTTGATAACACTAAAAAATAATTAAATCCTGGTAAAATAATAATTACTTAAGTTTTAGTACAATCTGAATTTATATTTTTTTTAATAGGTTTGCTTAATTGATTAATACCTAGGTAGTTTTATCTTCATAAGAACACTTGATTAATTTCTACACAGAGGCGCTTTTAATACGGTTAGGAAGGTAGGTATAGATTTTTTTATAAAATATTAAATCTGATTTTTATCCAGGCATTTTGGATATAACAAGGGGCTATACAGAGAATTATTATAAAAAGGGTACATATTTCTTATTTATTTAAACTACACAATATGCCATTATCAACAAAAGTAGTATTTTTCTTGTGGATATTTTTTTTCTTAAGAAGACGCCATCTTGGATAATAATAAAAAAAAATACAAGCGTTACGTCATCTTGTTTTAACTTTGAAAACTAAATTCCGCATTTTTCTTCAAAACAGAGCCTTCAGAACACGAGGAAATTGTGGGTAAAAAAAAGAAGAAGAAGAAGAAGAAAATAGGAATTGATTGAGAGCCTGATCGGAAAAGGGCGAAAGTCGATGATTTGAGTTTTGAGAAAAACGGGTTTGAAGTTTGAAAAGATATTTCCTTAGCACATGAGTTGGTTTACAAAAACCCGTGTAACTCCGCGAAAAAAGCAGCTATCAATATGATTCTTTTTGTGTTCGATGCAGAACAAAATTGCGGATCTCAAAATGTAATAATTGGAAACAGGGCGAAAGTCGACCTTTACTCGTTTTTCGATCATCCTTTCAATAATGGATGCCTATTAATTATTATGGACACTCTAATACATAATTTTATTCAAAGTGTTGAAAAAGTAAAAGGAATTTTAATTGTGTTAAGCATATTTAAATGCTTGTCACAAACATCGTTCCCCGATTATTTCACCTAGATAAATTTCATGACATGACTTGGACTCGAACCACCAACCTCCAGATCCAAAGTCCAACGCGTTAACAACTGCACCACTGAGGTTGGTAACAACTGCACCACTGAGGTTGGTAAGTGTTGAAAAAAGTAACCAAAAAGAAAAAAAAACTTCCGCAAGAAAAATACGTATAAACTTATTATTTGTGTGGATTTTTCCTTAAAATCAACTAAAAATACAATGGTACTAAAAATACAATGGTAAGATCTACAGTTGTTTAAAAATAGATTAAGTACGAGCAAGAGGGGAAAAACTTAAATTTACATCAGTTCGCTATAAGATTTTATTAATGAAAGAAGAGTACCTTCCTAATTGTTACCAAAACTCACAAAAGTACCTTTTCGTAGGGTCGTATTTAGAGTATCCACCCACCTCGGAACATCACTCTTTGGACCCTCGGGACCCTCCTCGACAAAATCTTGAATATGGCCCTGCCTATTCGTTCAGCATTGTTAAAAAAAGAAGAAAAAAACTGCAACTATGTACTTAACTCGATCTTTCTTTAATAATTGGGTAATGTCAATTTTTCATAATTTTCATAAATTAATTAATATTATCTAGGTTCCTACTCTTGTCTTAAACACTACAAAGTAACCATCTCTTCTGCATAATAATTTATATAACATTTAAAAAATCAATTCATCAATGACACTCAAAGTTAGGGTTACAAAAGTTCAAAGTCTAAGAAATAATATATATTGGTATCTTGTCTTAAACACTACAAAGTAACCATCTCTTCTGCATAATAATTTATATAACATTTAAAAAATCAATTCATCAATTACACTCAAAGTTAGGGTTACAAAAGTTCAAAGTCTAAGAAATAATATAGGTATATTGGTAATACAAAAGGGTAAAGTAGATATCTAAAATAGAAAGCTCATTCTATAACAAACGATTAATTTCTTTTATACAAATAAAGTTTATGAAAAGTAACTTTTAATTTTAAAAAGTTATTTTTATTTAATAGTAACTTTTTTGCTGTCGATTTAAACAAAATAGAGTTGGAATGTTGGTAATTCTAAATGAGCGTAGTGCCAAAAGAATTTTTTGCATATTTTCTATGATTTCTTACGTATTTTGTTATTTTTTCTTGCACAAGTTGAAAAGTAACTTTTAATAGTAAAAAGTTATTTTTATTTAATAGTAACTTTTATGCTGTCGATTTAAACAAAATAGAATTGGAATGTTGGTAATTCTAAATGAGCGTAGTGCCAAAAGAATTTTTTGCATATTTTCTATGATTTCTTACATATTTTGTTATTTTTCTTGCACAAGCATCCGTCAACAACGCTACCTCCGTCTCCGCAAAGACCTCAGGGCATTGCTCCGCAAAGTCCTCAGGGGATTTATCCACAAAGTCCCCAGCACCAACACAATCATCGTCAAATACCCCTTCAGTTCCTTCACACAACGCGTCCTATCCGTCAACAACGCTACCTCCGTCACCAACACAATCATCGTCAAATACCCCTTCAGTTCCTTCACACAACGCGTCCTATCCGTCAACAACGCTACCTCCGTCTCCGCAAAGACCTCAGGGCATTGCTCCGCAAAGTCCTCAGGGGATTTATCCACAAAGTCCCCAAGGAATTCATCCGCAAAGTCCCCAGGGGATTTCGTCTCTTCACCCTCCACAACACTATCCCTTCCCGCAATCTCCACTGCCTCAACCGTCCCTCACGAATTCGAGCTTCCAGTACCCTTCGATTCCTTTTGTCTCTCATGCTCCAACGAATGGCTCCCATAACGGGGCGACTTCTCCTAGTCCGTCCCAATCAGAGTCAAATACCCAGAACGAATCTAATGTGTCACTAACTCCTTCGTCCACCGAGGAGTCAAATGCACTGAACGCCTCTTATGTTGTGTCAACGTTACCTCCATCGTTAACCGAGACATCTTCCACCACTGGTGTTGAATCTTTCGTCCCGGCCAATTTGACTTCAACGGCGGCTTATCCTTCGATTCCCTCCGAAGGGGAGAGCATACCGGATCCTTTATCTTCCAACGTTCCCCCAAATCCTACGGAACCTGCAGTCTCTTCACCTCAAAGTCCTTCTACAGAACCTCCAGTTACTCCTCAAAATCCTTCTACAGAACCTCCCGTCCCCCAGTATGAGACTACAACGAGTACCAATGTCCCTAACATAGCAACGTCTTCAGAAGCGCCGATTTACCCTTTTGTCTCTCATGCTCCAACGAATGGCTCCCATAACGGGGCGACTTCTCCTAGTCCGTCCCAATCAGAGTCAAATACCCAGAACGGATCTAATGTGTCACTAACTCCTTCGTCAACCGAGGAGTCACACAACGCCTCTTATGTGTCAACGTTACCTCCATCGTTAACCGAGACACCTTCCACTACTGGTGTTGAATATTTCGTCCCGGCCAATTTGACTTCAACGGCGGCTTATCCTTCGATTCCCTCCGAAGGGGAGAGCATACCGGATCCTTTATCTTCCAACGCTCCCCCAAATCCTACGGAACCTGCAGTCTCTTCACCTCAAAGTCCTTCTACAGAACCTCCAGTTACTCCTCAAGATCCTTCTACAGAACCTCCCGTCCCCCAGTATGAGACTACAACGAGTACCAATTCCCCTAACATAGCGACGTCTTCAGAAGCGCCTATTTACCCGCAGAGTTCTACACCCCCCGAAGGTCCTTTGATTCCAAACACGGAATATTTCAACACGTCCCTCGTTGAGACGTTTTCCAATTCCTCCTCCGCCAATTTCAACCAAACGGAGGTCTTCTCCGAGGCAAACTTCACGAATGTGTCCAGTTTTGCCAATGCCACCTTCTCAAATTTCTCCGTCACAAGTCAGGTTTCTAACTCTTCCTTCATTCTGTACTTTCCTCAAGGCTCTTCCTTTTCTTCATCTTCTTCCTCTTCCTCGTCTTCATCTTCT
>NW_007381197.1:0-15511 GCF_000475195.1 Diaphorina citri | reverse complement strand
ATACTAGAATAGAATAGAATAGAATAGAATAGAATATACCTTGTTTATCCTGCCAGAATGAGACTGAAAAGTCCCTTTTTACTCCCGCAGTCTAAACAAGGTCTTATATATTTCATATTAGGTATAGTTTAAATACCTACATGTAAATAAAAAACTTTGTTTAAATATTTAAAAAAAGGACATAGAAAAAAAATACTAGAAGTACATAGAAGAGGTTTGATAGAGAGAACTACAACTGCCAAGGTCTTATCGTCCCGAAAGCGAAGAGAGAAGAAAGACAGGATAAGAAAAAGTTCCGAGATAGAAATTAGGTAATGTCATAACTTGGTCTAGGAACATGAAAGAATCAGCGGGATTACTCTCATATTGGCATTCAGTTATTCAAGCTTTTTTTCGATGAGGAGCTTTAACACTAATCATGCTAAGGTCGTTCGCGTCGGTCCTTGGTTGGTTGAATCATGTTGTGGGAGATGTTCAATTGTTGGAGTTAGGGATTCAAGCTTATTACAGGACAATGAGAGAATTTGCAAGTAACATTGTGCCAATGTGAAGTATATGCCCAATTTGTTGATCGCTATTGCGAGTACTTAGATTTACAGGACAATGAGAGAATTTGCAAGTAACATTGTGCCAATGTGAAGTAAATGCCCAATTTGTTGATCGCTATTGCGAGTACTTAGACTTACAGGACAATGAGAGAATTTGCAAGTAACATTGTGCCAATGTGAAGTAAATGCCCAATTTGTTGATCGCTATTGCGAGTACTTAGATGGTTGTCCTATTTCATCGCTTTAACAATGTCCCAACTAAAATTTGTGACGAACAAAAGGAATTATTCAAAGTGAAATAATTCATTTGAAATCTCCTGGCGAGATTTAAAGTATAAACAAGACTTTGGCCAGAGGATTTTAAGATCAGCACACAACATTTCTTACATTCTTGATTTTTTATTATTACTATAAACTACTATAAACCGAAACTAATAAATAAACCTGCAACGTTAGCATTAAAAGTGAACATGTGAAGTTAAAACAACTTTAGCATAAAAGCAGTTGGAAGCTTGCACTGAAGGAATTTGATAATAGACATTTTTGTTTTTTTAGATCAAGTTTAAAGTTATTTTAAAGAGCAGGAATAGTTCTGCGCTAATCTCATACTGGTCGTACACAAAATGAACGTCTAAACATTAAACCTAACGCGCGGGTAAAGAAACTCATTAAATTCTCGTGTAGAACAAGTAAAATGACCCTAATGACGATTATTATATTAATAATGAAGTTATTATACCGACCTTAACTTAAGGTATTCGGAACATCAGAAAACATTACAGGAGTGGAGATTATTCAAAATACCAGGAGACCATTCAAAGCAATTACGTGGAACTATTAGTGGGAAGAAAGGAGAAAAACAGGAAAGAAAATGTTCGGAAAAACGACAGAAAAGGTACCTACCATAAGAACTATGTCCCTATGCCTATGCCCAAAACATTAGGGATAAAGGGTCGTCCTTCAGCTTTATTTGACAAAACCATGGCATGCTATGGCAAATTGTCACATTTTTACAGCAAAACATTCTTTGAAGCTTCCATTTTAGAACAATGAAAATCATTCAAAAAAGTGCTGAAAACAATGCTGAGCCAATTAAAATAGAATGAATGTTAGGGAGGATGGGTTATTATCATTTTATCATTATTGCCGACAAAGACCATATCGATAAGCGTTGTTGACATTACCCAAAGGTCAGTATTAAACCAATAATGAAGCATGTACGTAAATACTTAATAAGTAGGTAATAAAAGAAATTAAAGACCATATCGATAAGCGTTGTTGACATTACCCAAAGGTCAGTATTAAACCAATAATGAAGCATGTACGTAAATACTTAATAAGTAATTAAAGAAATTATATCATCATTTTATCATTATTGCCGACAAAGACCATATCGATAAGCGTTGTTGACATTACCCAAAGGTCAGTATTAAACCAATAATGAAGCAAGTTCGTATATACTTAATAAGTAATTAAAGAAATCATATAATTTCGTCCTAATAACCACACATTTTTGTACCAAAAGTCAATAAAATGGTCCTTTTTATCTGCCGGTTAGACCAAAGGATGGTTCTACCATAATAACTGCAGTAGACTGGGTGGTACCTACTCAGAACTAAGTACCTATCATATTATTCATGTTTCTCTGACTACCCCATGAGAACACGTTGGCATACCATCTCAAAGTTCTTGAGCGGGAAAGAACCATTTATGTTGTGTGTAAATGATGTGCATTGTTGTCATTATACTTCGTCAGTGTAAAAGTGTAAAGATTGGAGATTAATACAGAAGAAAAGCAGCATAAAACTGTATCTCCCTGCGAAATGACAACACTATACCAACACACCAACAGTGAACAAACCAACAAACGTCGGACAAATAATGTACGTAGGTACTTGATGTAGAGGAGAACAAAGTTAATCTACTACTCACACTTAATAATATACCTTTGTTCAGTGGCGGGGCTGCAGAAATAGTTCCGGGCTCAGGGAAGTTTTTTGAAACATACTTCAAAGGTGTGGAAAAAGGGTTTCTAAGGTAATTAGGTATTCCGTTTGAAAAACAAGATAGATAGGTAAGGTAGGTAGATATGTATCTGTTGAAATCGTTATTCTAGAACCAGTTATCCAGGGAATCGAAAAATAAGAAGCGAATCACCACTACCCTTATTCTCCATGAGACCTTCGACACTGCTTTCGTATCTTTCAGATAGGTAGTTGCTTTCTTTTTAATCCTCTTTTCTCACCGTGCGAGTAATCAAAAGCAACAAAAACAAGATAGATAGGTAAGGTAGGTAGATATGTATCTGTTGAAATCGTTATTCTAGAACCAGTTATCCAGGGAATCGTAAAACAAGAAGCGAATCACCACTACCCTTATTCTCCATGAGTCCTTCGACACTGCTCGTATCTTTCAGATAGGTAGTTGCTTTCTTTTTAATCCTCTTTTCTCACCGTGCGAGTAATCAAAAGCAACAAAAAAGCATTTCTTCTTGATTTATGTAAAACCTAAATTACATTTTGGGCATTTTTACACAGTTATTTTTTGCGGATTTTGTAATTTATAATTTGGGCCCTTCTAGGTTAACCTTTGTGCCGATATTGTGTAGGAGTTAAAGATTACTAATAGGTAATAGGCAGGTGGATATTTCACTATCAGAAATGAAGATTTAGTAAATGCATTTGAGGAGAGATTGGCTGACAGTTATTTTTTGCGGATTTTGTAATTTATAATTTGGGCCCTTCTAGGTTAACCTTTGTGCCGATTTTGTGTAGGAGTTGAAGATTAACTAATAGACAGGTGGATATTTCACTATCAGAAATGAAGATCTAGTAAATGCATTCGAGGAGAGATTGGCTGGAGACTTACACCTTGTGTGGAGAGACAATGACTGAATTGAAAAGTGGGAGTAAAGTAGACACTTACTAGCATAGCATACAAGACATAACATCTTAACATAATTATTATTCATCTATTATTAAACTAGGGGGAAAAACATTATTAGGTATTAGGCACCTATTCTCAATAGTAAAATAATTCAATTGACGAAAACGGTAAAATTAAATTATGCGAAAAACTATCGCCCCATCAAATTTGACGCTTTAACGTCAAATATGAAATCGGATGACAATCTAAATTCCCAGTATAAGGGATATTTAATATTTCATCATTTTTTATAATACGTACTTACTTGTACATTGCACATATTTCATAAGCAGGAATTACGTAATACCTAATAAGGAGAGGAATATGACCTGCCCGCACCCTATGGCGACCAACACACTAACTCCGTATACAGGTAAGTCGGTATACCGCCAGTCTTTTGACCTGTCCCGTCCGTTTTATCGCTCAACCATGGAAATCCTTTTCCTTACTGCAGATGGAGTTGTATAGTATTTGTTTCCCTACTTCAAATGGAGTTAGTTGTATAATACCTATTTGTTTCCTTACACTACAAATGGAGCATTGGAGGAGAATAGTAAGTTTTTATTTGTCAGGTCTTTCAAAACTTTCCCCTAATGATTAACTTCGAAAGATTCTTTTATTTATGTGGTGAAAATATTTATTATTATTCCCATTTAAAGAAAATATTGATTATTATGATTATCATTGCTGTTAAAAGTCGTGAGTGACTGGAATATATGAAATTTGTCTTTTTATTTCAACACCACACAGGTAGGTATCTAAGATATCTGTGGGTAGGAGTAGAATGTAGAATGCTATGAGATCTTCAATTTTCTTAATTTATCTATTTTTACCTCACTAGGTTGTAGGTATACGTTGGTTTAATGTTGGATAACACATGGGTATGGGCTAGGGGTGTGGCGTATTTGTTTCCCTACTTCAAATGGAGTTAGTTGTATAATACCTATTTGTTTCCTTACACTACAAATGGAGCATTGGAGGAGAATAGTTTTTATTTGTTAGGTCTTTCAAAACTTTCCCCTAATGATTAACTTTGAAAATCATAAATTTATGACGTCGGGCGTCACAAGAAAACGGTAGATTCAAAACTTAGCCTGGCGTACGTACCAACTGTCGTGCGCTCAGATTGCAGGCCCGTCTTACATTGGACGCGTAGACGCGCGCCTTTGAGAAGCGCGTCGTCGGCTGCAAAACCAAACCAATGAAAATGATATAGAGTCTCTGTCATTTTCATAGGTTTGGGGTTTTGGGGATCCGGCCAGTCAGGGACCCCACATTGACACATTGAGATTCCCGAAGGTTCTACCCTATAATTCGGAGCATCCATTCCAAATCAGTTTTTTGACCCAGGGGGCCCCTGACGAAACCTTGCCGGAGGGCCTCGAAAAAGTATGTATCAACTTCTCTGGATTAACCCTATTTTAGTGAGCCTAAGAATCTTACGTCCTGAATTAATTATGTCAAGTTTGCTGTCCTGCAGTCTAGTAAGAGTAGCGTTGATTAACAAAAAACAAGATAGATAGGTAAGGTAGGTAGATATGTATCTGTTGAAATCGTTATTCTAGAACCAGTTATCCAGGGAATCGTAAAACAAGCGAGTCTCCACTACCCTTAAAGTCTTGTTTATACTTTAAATCTCGCCAGGAGATTTCAAATGAATTATTTCACTTTGAATAATTCCTTTTGTTCGTCACAGATTTTAGGTTGGGACATTTGTAAAAGCGATGAAATAGGACAACCGTCTAAGTACTCGCAATAGCGATCAACAAATTGGGCATTTACTTCACATTTGCACAATGTTACTTGCAAATTCTCTCATTGTCCTGTAATAAGCTTGAATCCCTAACTCCAACAATTGAACATCTCCCACAACATGATTCAACCAACCAAGGACCGACGCGAACGACCTTAGCATGATTAGTGTTAAAGCTCCTCATCGAAAAAAAAGCTTGAATAACTGAATGCCAATATGAGAGTAATCCCGCTGATTCTTTCATGTTCCTAGACCAAGTTATGATATTACCTAATCCTGCCTAACTGTTGACTTCAATTGAATCATTAGTTGCTACCTCTAATGTGACTCATCTGAGTAAATGATAGGGTCATTATTGAATAAATTAATTGATGTAGGTACATGTTTTTTGTGATTCACTTCTCCAATGATTACAAGAAAGTTTTGCAGGGAAATCAAGACTGAGTCATTCTGCATTCCATCGAATAAGAAACGTTAGATTTTATGTAGATTAGATTAGTATCTAGGTATCTAACATACCTTTGGAATTCCTTACTGCTGTGGTGAAGTCAGTAAATTTTGTACAAACTTGATATTGTTTCTGGACTTTCTGGAATCCTAGATATCATTTTCTATTGAACTCGGAATTTTATGTACCTACTTTACTTACAAGTAAAGCAGTCCAAGAAATTGAACCTGCTACGAAATACATGTTATCCATTTGTTACAGTTGAACCATGCCTGGTTATTATTATGTATTCAATATTCATCATTCTAATATTCCAAACTTGATATTGTTTCTGGACTTTCTGGAATCCTAGATATCATTTTCTATTGAACTCGGAATTTTATGTACCTACTTTACTTACAACTAAAGCAGTCCAAGAAATTGAACCTGCTACGAAATACATATTATCCACTTGTTACACTTGAAACATGCCTGGTTATTATTATGTATTCAATATTCATCATTCTAATAATCATTATTTATGTTGGTAGCTAAGTACTAAAATGCTAATAAATCTCAAGTATGAAAACTAATGGCGTTCGTTTTGTGTTGAGGGGGGGGGGGGGGGTACGTGAGATTGAACTCGGATACCCAAGGGGTACGCGGGCGAAAAAAGGTTGGGAACTGCTGCCTTAGACGATGAGTTGGCTTGCCATTGTAAAATAATAATAATAATAATAAACCTCGTATACTATCTTCTATGTGCCAGCTTAGTTAGTCTGCCTTGTAAGCGCTAGTCCGCGGGTTCGATTCCCGCGC
Organism: Diaphorina citri; assembly: GCF_000475195.1. Classification (NCBI taxonomy): domain Eukaryota; kingdom Metazoa; phylum Arthropoda; class Insecta; order Hemiptera; family Psyllidae; genus Diaphorina; species Diaphorina citri. Next base: position 9,039 of record NW_007381197.1, on the reverse strand, counting down.
CGGGGCGGATTTCATCCTAAACGGATAAAGTTCTATCTCGGAACTGCTGGCTTTTTCTTATCCCGTCTTCCTTCTCTCTTCGCTTTTCGGGACGATAAGACCTTGGCAGTTGTAGTTCTCTCTATCAAACCTCTTCTATGTACTTCTAGTATTTTTTTTTCTATGTACTTTTTTTTAATATTTAAACAAGGTTTTTTATTTACATATATTTAAACTATACCTAATGGGCCCTTCTAGGTTAACCTTTGTGCCGATTTTGTGTAGGAGTTGAAGATTAGTAATAGGCAGGTGGATATTTCACTATCAGAAATGAAGATTTAGTAAATGCATTTGAGGAGAGATTGGCTGGAGACTTACACCTTGTGTGGAGAGACAATGACTGAATTGAAAAGTGGAAAAAGGTTTTTCTGGCCGAATCCTAACAATTAACGAAATACCTACACCTTACATTAGGTGATAACTTCTCAATATGTTTAACGTCTTCTTGTAGTTCTTAAAATCAGTAGCAACTAAACCAGGGCATACCATCTCAAAGTTCTTGAGCGGGAAAGAACCATTTATGTTGTGTGTAAATGATGTGCATTGTTGTCATTATACTTCGTCAGTTTAAAAGTGTAAAGATTGGAGAATGATACAGAAGAAAAGCAGCATAAAACTGTATCTCCCTGCGAAATAACAACACTATACCAACACACCAACAGTGAACAAACCAACAAACGTCGGACAAATAACGTATCACATTTTTTCCCCTAAAACGGTATGGCGATGGCGTCGAACAAAAAATCTAGTTGAGATGGTAATTAATTTAAAATATACTCTCCACGATACATAGTTGCCGAGGACCTGGTCTAAATAGTGCGGTGGATAAAATTAGAATAAAACTTGCAGAAAGTTGACTAGGGCTCCTTATTCCTTACTCTTTGACACCTGGCTTAACTGGTTTCCAATCAGCAATCACATGTACAGGGTGACTCCGGACACGGACCATATTCGGTACATCGAATATACAGTGTGTACCAAACGATCCTATCTAAGGAACCCCGGTGAGATCGGTAATTGAACACACGTGAGGAAGATGGAGTAGGTACTCTGTCAGTCTATTCCTCATTTGAGTGATTTTCAACCGGAGTTCCGAGGACACTCTCTAATCTTGGTTTTCCCCCATTTAGATTTCAATTCTTCTGGCTCTGATGGTGCCATAAGACCTAATTGGTTGAGGACCACTGCCCTTATGGTATACCTAGTTCCCTAGCTAAAGGTTACGTGATCCTCTAGTTTTGAAAATTCACCTAAAATGAGAAATTTATGTCACAGAAGTAGAGGTCGGAAAATCAGTTCTCCAAAGAACACGGTTAACTGTCGAATATTGAAATGACAGGAACTGTCTCGTTTTTGGCTCTAATATAGAAAAGAATTAGTAGGTACTAGTATTCTGATATCAATACTAGCAATACCTATGTTTGTCAGTGTGAACTGTCGATTCGTCCTGTTTTCGACACTACTATACGTGTTAGTAGTACTATACTGATATTTATACTAGCTATGTTTGATTTTTCGACACTACTATACATATTTTAGTAGGTACTAGTATTCTGATATCAATACTAGCAATAGCTATGTTTGTCAGTGTGAACTGTCGATTCGTACACTCCAGACTTTAGCTCTTGGGACGTGCATGGGATACCAAAAACTTTTGGTTAGTGCACATTTCCCATGTTTTGCATAGATACTTATTAGGTATTACGTAATTCCTGCTTATGAAATATGTGCAATGTACAAGTAGGTACGTATTATAAAAATAATGAAATATTAAATCTCCCTTATACTGGGAATTCAGATTGCCATCCGATTTCATATTTGACGTTAAAGCGTCAAATTTGATCGGGCGATAGTTTTTCGCATAATTTAATTTCACCGGTTTCGTCAATTGAATTATTTTACTATTGAGAATAGGTGCCTAATACCTAATAATGTTTTTCCCCCTAGTTTAATAATAGATGAATAATAATTATGTTAAGATGTTATGTCTTGTATGCTATGCTAGTAAGTGTCTACTTTACTACTTTTTCTCGAGTGTGTCTGAACAATCTGAATTAACTTTTCAGTCCAAAAAAAGATTGTGTTTCATAAAAGTCGTGTTTTTTATTTCGTACCGACTGAGAACTTTGATAAATAATTTGATTTTTAAGAAATAGGTACAACTAATCTTACTAATGGATTTACGTATACTCACAGAAGTACAGAGCTATAGTATTGAAATTTAATTATTTAATAGAAAATATTACACCTCTGCATAGGTTCTTTGTAGAAAGAGTATCTCCACTACAATTTTCGGGAACTTGGCCTTGCGTTCTGTCGTGTACCCAGATCATGCTACATTCGAAAATTCCTCTGCAAAATCCTACCTACTTCTTAAAACTGACTAATCCAATGTCATGTCGGCCTTAGAAGTATAGTTTTAGTAACTACTATTCGGGGAAATTTTCAAAAAGCGACATCTCCACTACAATTTTCGGGAACTTGGCCTTGCGTTCTGTCGTGTACCCAGATCATGCTACATTCGAAAATTCCTCTGCAAAATCCTACTTCTTAAAACTGACTAATCCAATGTCATGTCGGCCTTAGAAGTATAGTTTTAGTAACTACTATTCGGGGAAATTTTCGAAAAGCGGCATTAAAATTAGTAACAGTTATTTATCAAAGTTCTCGTCACCCCTACTTACTTTTGTATTTTATTATTATCAAATAATACATTTTATTCTAGTCCTCTGTTGATTTTTTAATTGTTTTTTTATTGTACCTACTTTCTTTACATATATTTTTTTATCGTTTTGTAAATAAAAAAAAATGAATTGTCAAAAAAAGCCCATTTCTATAAGCGCTTGGTATGTTTTCTCATACATACCTAACTACTTGAATACCTGTGGAAAAAACGAAAACATACCTACGTACGTACTAGATTAGTTTAATTCTGATTCGCGTAAGACGTCAAAAACTGATCTTATTAGGTATACGACAGTCAGCAGTCAGCCTTGGGGCTACTGACTATAAGAATACCTACCTACAGCGGTCTTGATTTTGTTGGGTCTTTTCTCTCATAGGTAAAATACCATTTATGTTCTCGTGATCTCCTAACATCATCTTACTAATACACCCAGTATGAACTTTTCGCTCATAGGTAAAATACCATTTTATGTTCTCGTGATCTCCTAACATCATCTTACTAATACACCCAGTATGAAGATAAATGAATTGTCAAAAAAAGCCCATTTCTATAAGCGCTTGGTATGTTTTCTCATACATACCTAACTACTTGAGTACCTGTGGAAAAAACGAAAACATACCTACGTAAGTACCAGATTAGTTTAATTCTGATTCGCGTAAGACGTCAAAAACTGATCTTATTAGGTATACGACTGTCAGCTGTCAGCCTTGGGGCTACTGACTATAAGAATACCTACCTACAGCGGTCTTAATTTTGTTGGGTCTTTTCGCTCATAGGTAAAATACCATTTTATGTTCTCGTGATCTCCTAACATCATCTTACTAATACACCCAGTATGAAGATGATGATGATGTGACTGCCTCGGGCATTCTTCGGAAAAAACATCTAGGTACACACAAGTTGCTTATTTATTAATGTGGTAGTTATTGACAATGATGACAATTTATAACTTTATATTGTAAATTACGTCTATAAATTACAGTGTATTATATTTTTCAAAAAGTGTACAAAGTAAATTCTTCTCGAGAACTTTGTAAATTTATTATACAATATAAATTGTAAATAAATTATATAATAAAAAAATTGAATACCAATATCCATGATAGAAAACATCGGTTTTTCTTTTCAGTATTGACCTACGTCACAATCGACTTCTTTCACAGGCTTTGAATTGCTGCTTTAAGACTGGTTGATGTGGTTCGAGGAGACACATTGTTGCCAACTTATGTCTCAACCAGTTCCTCCTATAGCTACCTAGTACGTTACTATTTTGTTTGCATTACAATTGGCAGAGACCAGCTTCGAACTCTTGACGTTCGCACGCCTTCCAGAAACACAAATTTGAGTAGTTTGTGGTATGAGGGTGGTTAGGCCAGCCACTCACCGTCAGGTACACCTGATCAGGTCCGCCGGTCAGGTCTACCTGATAGTGAGTGACTGGCCTTAGACCTTAGACCAGCGGTTTCCAACCGGGAGTACGCGTACCCCTGGGGGTACGCGAGAGACCTTCCGGAGGTACGCGAAAAAAATTCGAGTAATGGCGGAAAATAAATAACAAAAGCCAATTTTGAATTTTGAAGGCTTGTCTGTGCAGAAGAGTCCAAAAAGGCTTGTCTGTGCAGAAGAGTCCGAATTTTTACTTCAAGGATTGATTTCAAACAGACTTCGGGACATTATTTTGAGAGAGAAAAAAATCGCCTGCGGCGCAGATTATACGTTTGATTCCTTTTAGGCAAGTCGCGGGGGTAAGTACCTACCCCCTCTCCCTTGAAGTAAAAAACGGGGGTAGGGTTGGCCCAGTGGTAACGCGCTTGCTTGCCATGCCGCAGGTCCCGTCTTCTATTCCCTCCATCGACAAAATATTTGTACTCGTTTTTCGATTGCAAATATTTCTACGGGTTACTTTCTGGTGTTCTTGTGCTGGCCTAGCACCTAAATGAGAAGTATTGTGTCTCTTCTCGCCCATCTGATGAGAGGCAATTTTTTTTTTTTTTTTTCAAGAAGAAAAATTGGTACACGTCAACCTAGGTATGGGTACCCGGTACTCATTATGATGGTGGGGGGGGGAGGGGGTTCGTGAGATTGAATCCGGATACCCAAGGGGTACCCGGGCGAAAAAAGGTTGGGAACTGCTGCCCTAGACGATGAGTTGGCTTGCCATTGTAAAAATAATAATAATAAACCTCGTATACTATCTTCTATATGCCAGCTTAGTTAGTCTGCCTTGTAAGCGCTAGTCCGCGGGTTCGATTCCCGCCCGGGGCGGATTTCATCCTAAACGGATAAAGTTCTATCTCGGAACTGCTGGCTTTTTCTTATCCTGTCTTCCTTCTCTCTTCGCTTTCGGGACGATAAGACCTTGGCAGTTGTAGTTCTCTCTATCAAACCTCTTCTAGGTACTTCTAGTATTTTTTTTTTTTTCTATGTACTTTTTTTTAATATTTAAACAAAGTTTTATTTACATGTAGGTATTTAAACTATACCTAATATGAAATATATAAGACCTTGTTTAGACTGCGGGAGTAAAGGGACTTTTCAGTCTCATTCTGGCAGGATAAACAAGGTATATTCTATTCTATTCTATTCTATTCTAGTATGACGTAACTACAGTACTCAAGGGGGAATTCGGATCGGACCTAACGTGCTCATGTATGGCTATTTTGAAAAGTAACTCAGTCTCTTGAGGACAAATTGCTTAACTGGTCTGAATTCCAGCGAAACGGTACAACCCCCATTGATCCTTGACCTTGATAGAATGAATACCTACCATGATTCGTCTTTGTCTTACATACCTATAGGTACCTACATTTTTCATTTGTCTTGGACATTTTTCCGCACAAAGGAGACGAAGGTAACTAATAAATCTAATAATAGTAGGTAGGGAATTACCTACCACATTGTACGTAAATCCATTAGTAAGATTAGTTGTACCTATTTCTTAAAAATCAAATTATTTATCAAAGTTCTCAGTCGGTACGAATTAAAAAACACGACTTTTATGAAACACAATCTTTTTTTTGGACTGAAAAGTTAATTCAGATTGTTCAGACACACTCGAGAAAAAGTAGTAAAGTAGACACTTACTAGCATAGCATACAAGACATAACATCTTAACATAATTATTATTCATCTATTATTAAACTAGGGGAAAAAAACATTATTAGGTATTAGGCACCTGTTCTCAATAGTAAAATAATTCAATTGACGAAAACGGTGAAATTAAATTATGCGAAAAACTATCGCCCGATCAAATTTGACGCTTTAACGTCAAATATGAAATCGTGGATGACAATTTAAATTCCCAGTATAAGGGAGATTTAATATTTCATTATTTTTATAATACGTACCTACTTGTATCTACATTGCACATATTTCATAAGCAGGAATTACGTAATACCTAATAAGTATCTATGCAATACATGGAAAATGTGTACTAACCAAAAGTTTTTGGTATCCCATGCACGTCCCAAGAGCTAAAGTCTGGAGTGTTTATGTCCAAGAATTGAGCAGATATCGATAATACATATTAAGCTACAATGATGATACACATCAAGTGCGTAAAGTAATGCTATGACATAAAACAACGCCTAACCAAAAGTTTTTGGTATCCCATGCACGTCCCAAGAGCTAAAGTCTGGAGTGTTTATGTCCAAGAATTGAGCAGATATCGATAATATTAAGCTACAATGATGATAAACATGATACACATCAAGTGCGTAAAGTAATGCTATGACATAAAACAACGCTAACGATAGAAACATGTCAGAAAAAGAAAAGTACCTAGTATTATTTGAGAATGATAAAATTGATGAGGATTATATCGAACACAGCCCAACACAGGATGAAATATTTATTAGACAACCTATTATTCTTTAAAGATCACCTGCAGCCACAGCCTGTCACAGCCATATCTTGGTAGGTTTTGAGTACAACTTTGTTATCTTCGTCTAGGTAAAGCATGGATATAGCACTGAGTGCTGTGGGTACACAACAAGCCTTTGGTACGGTTTCTGGCTGCACGGAGTTCATGAGGGTTTGCACTATTGCATGATTGGTTGAGTTCAAATGTTCTGCTAGGGGGAAGGGGCAGTCACCTTTACAGACAAAGGCATCATAGCCAGGAGGTGCTACAATCCAGTCATTCCACCCGACATCAGCAAAGTCTACATACAATGGATGTCTCTTACATATGGAATAAGTATTTTTCTTATGTTTTCTACAATCCAGTCATTCCACCCGACATCAGCAAAGTCTACATACAATGGATGTCTCTTACATATGGAATAAGTATTTTTCTTATGTTTCCTAGGTGCATTATCGTTGGGTGTTCTTCTAGGTCTTTTCAATAAATCTTCTAGACTTTTCTGTTTATTTCGACCATCGTCTGAGTATAAGAATAGGATAGGTTCTAGTGACGTCCACTCCAAGTCGTTATATTCTTCTTGATCTCGTTTCATGACTACAAGTGGTCTAATATTCCTATCTAGTAATACACCGTCTCTGTTGGTTACTTCTATTAGTAGCCCATGATTATGTTCTGGGCTTTTCGTCCACCTCTGTACTGCAGGTAATACATCGAGGCTAACTCCATTCTCTCCACTCGTGCTATCTACTAGGACAGAATCCACTATTCTCAGCACAGGTTTGCTGATTCCTTTGATACCAGGCTGCAAGATGTCCTTGACAATTATCCTCTGGATTTGTTCATGTTTATCTTCCTCGTAATTCATTGGCCTGGATAATCTCAACTCAGCACTCTGCACTCGCTCCGTGTCAGGTAAACTTGTCACGTCAAAGTGTAGTCGGAATTTGTTCAAATATTTAAACCGCTTATCAATATTGGTCACTGAAACAGAAAAGAGAACAGGGTGTAAGTCAGGGAAGATTGGAGATTATGATTATGCAGCCTGAGTTATTTATAACAGATAACAGGTGTTTATTAATAATCTATCAATCATTATCTTGAATCTTAAAATATGTAAATTCTAATAACTATACATCTCTATTCTGATGACCAACAAACATATCGCTCAAAACTCTCTCCCACATTTTTATTAACAAAGTTTTGCGCGTAATTTATACTGTAATGTCTCTGAGCTCATCTGAGATGTATTAATCCTTTACTTCGCCTAGTAATGGGCTGGGATGATACATTTTCAAAAGTCTAGTTGTCTACAATACCTAACCATGCTTTTGATCAAGTAGCTAGGTAGGGAGGTAGGTACAGGAGAAATACGAAGTCACCAAGCTTCTTGCCCTGTAAGCCTGTATGTGCAGAACTTGAAATCCAAGACCAAACCACCTAAATCCTAACCCGTTTTTTGAAAAATATTGGCGATGACTTCGCAGTGTTGCCAACACAAGAGCAAGTACCATGGTACATGGTACAGCCAACATAGAAAATAACTCTACCTTGATGAGTGAATGTTCTGACAGTGTTGGCAGACCGTGTGTGTCTTCCGGGTAAAGGCAGCATTGAGGTATCCACATCTTGTCCAGTTTGTAGTTTGTACAAATCCAACATCGCTTTTGGTATTCGAACGTTTTTCCTATTGGGTCTTGGTCTTCTGTTTAGTCCAAACAGAGATAGCAGGTTGGATTCTACTTGCTGAAGTGCCTTCTTGTCCAGCTGTACGCTATCTTCAGCAGATGTCGTCGATATTGTTATGCTATTTAGTGTTGCCAACACTGTCACCACCATCAACAAGCAACGCATTGTCGGTCACACTCCTGCAACAAACAAAACACAAAACAAACGCCATTAGTTTTCATACTTGAGATTTATTAGCATTTTAGTACTTAGCTACCAACATAATATTAGAATGATGAATATTGAATACATAATAATAACCAGGCATGGTTCAAGTGTAACAAGTGGATAATATGTATTTCGTAGCAGGTTCAATTTCTTGGACTGCTTTACTTGTAAGTAAAGTAGGTACCTACATAAAATTCCGAGTTCAATAGAAAATGATATCTAGGATTCCAGAAAGTCCAGAAACAATATCAAGTTTGTGCAAAATTTACTGACTTCACCACAGCAGTAAGGAATTCCAAAGGTATGTTAGATAGATACTATAATCTAATCTACATAAAATCTAACGTTTCTTATTCGATGGAATGCAGAATGACTCAGTCTTGATTTCCCTGCAACTTTCTTGTAATCATTGGAGAAGTGAATCACAAAAAACATGTACCTAGATCAATTAATTTATTCAATAATGACCCTATCATTTACTCAGATGAGTCACATTAGAGGTAGCAACTAATGATTCAATTGAAGTCAACAGTTAAGCAGGATTAGGTAATGTCAT